>NC_043997.1:8721997-8739497 GCF_902150065.1 Myripristis murdjan
AGAGAATATAAAAAAACATGACGCCTTTTCACATTTACCCCGGCTTAGGCCAAATCCACGCTAATCCGGAGAAATCTGAAAAAGGCGTTTTCATGTCAAATGGTTTTCCATGCACTCTGGTGTTTTCACAGTTTTCAAAACGTTGGGGCGTCCCGGTGTCGCGCCTGGTGGAGCGCCTGCTGCTTGATCCTTAGTGTTCAATTCAGACCCTCTGCTGCTTGTCATTCCCTCTCTCACCTTCTCTCTCCACTGTCACTATCAATTAAAATGAAATGAGGAGGAAAAAACATTTTAAAAAAAATGATAAATTCATAAATTCAGCCAAAACTAAAACACTGAAAATGCACCGTAAATGAAACCTGCATGACACCCTCTGTGCCCCCCTCTACATTACAACAGCAAACCGGTGTTTTCAAAAATCTTTAAAAGAAGACTAAAAACCTACCTTTTCACTCTAGCCTTCAACTAGCTCCTCTTTTATTCCACACTGTGTTGTCTTTTATTGTTTTATTTGCATCTTTTGTTTTATTTCAAAGTTCTCGTGTTCAGCCTTTTCCTTTGTTAACCCTATAAAGCCATTTGTATCATATATGATACACATTTTCAATTCCGTTTTTCATTTTCAGTTTAATCAATACTTGACCAAAATACTGTTGTATACCTTTGAACACTTCCCCCGTTCACCCTGGACCATACCATTGGCACTTCAAGTACATATCAAAGGTCGTGTAATAACATATTTTTTTGATATATATACACATATATATATATATATATATATATATATATATATATATATATATATATATATATATATATTGTTATAGGACTAAATGGGTTAAATTTCAAAAAATTGGAATTTTCTGCCAATTCTTTCATAGTTCATGCTTTATAGGCTTAATTCCACCCCGTGCTGTGTTTTATTCTTTTTTAATGTTTTATTTAAAGTGTTTCAAATGTTCTTCTTTTTACTGTGAAGCACTTTGAGCTGCAATTCTTGTATGAAAGGTGCTATTATTAGGGAAAAATCACATCAGGTTTCTCCGGATTAGATTGGACTTGATTCATACTCATTCGGGTTGGATGTAGATACAGTGTACTGGCTCCTATCCAGCCCCGTTGTATTGAGGTGAAGGGACACTGGAAACCTCTCCAAATTACACCGAAACTATCTGGATGGATAGACTGCACTGTAGGGCGAAGTGAGAAAATATCTTTTTTTTTTTGGTATTTTTGGTGAACTGTTTCTGTTAACCATTATGGGACAAGCTGAAAAATGCATGTAAAAAATAAGACTGATATTTTTGAGATAGAGGATTTTCACCTGACAGAGATGCTCAAGTCTGTTAGGCAAGCAGCACAGGCTCCAATAGGACACACTCACACAAGTAAAATCACATATAGAGACATACAGTATGAGGTCGCACACACACACACACATACACACACACTCCTAAATGTGGAAACAGGCATGGAAAACTAGCAGCAAACTAAGTCTAAATGGATTTATTTTATGAAATCTAATAATCAGAGCCATAAAAACACTGGGATATTGTTTTGGACGTTTCTTAAGCGTCTCGACCCTTTTCCGCCTCGCCTTCACACAAGGTGAGCAAAAGGATATGGAAAACACAGTGTGTGTGTGTGTGCGTGTGTGTGTGCATGCGTGTTTAACACACACTCGCCTGTGCTCACGTTCACGCACATGAATGCAACATGTAAAAGAAAAAAAAAAAAGAAAGAGAGAGGGGAAGGCAGAAATGGCAGCGGAGCCAAGTCGTGCCTCAAATAAAAAGATTTAAGTTAACAGGATATTACATCATGACGCTGGACGGGCTGCCAGGCGTTTGATTGGCCGTCTGATTCGCTCTGACCCCCTCCAATCCACCTTCCAACCCAAAACACATTCAGCCCCGCTATGAATCAAAACATTTAGTCTACACTGATTTAGTTTTTACTGCAGCGCCATAAGCCCAGAGCTAAAAATTATACATCGGCCGAACATTAAGAGGAAAGGAAGAAAAAAAAAGGAGAGTGGAAAGAGAAAGAAAGACCAATAAAAAAGAGACGGTGTGGAGGGCATGAAGCCAGGGAAAGAAAGAAAGAAAGAAAGAAAGAAAGAAAGAAAGAAAGAAAGAAAGAAAAAGAAAGAAAGAAAATTAGGAAAAAGCAGTTAAGGAAAGCAAAAACTGAAGCACTAAAACAAAATAAAACTGATGACAAAGAAAGTGAAAAGCAGTGGAGTCACTGAGGAATATTAAGCTGAGGGAATACAGAGGGAAAATATATTTTAAAAAGAAAAGAAAAAAGGGAAAAGAAAGAAAGAAAGAAAGAAAAAGAAAGAAAGAAAGAAAGAACAGGAGAAATAAAGGAATGAAGTAAATGGGTTTGGAATGGTTTTGGCCGGGAAAAGTTTTCCAACTTTTTTCAACGGTGGCGGCTGCCGCTGCTGTGATTCCAGGCGGCATTCCGCTGCCTTCTAATGTTTCAGGGCTAAGGTAGGGGAATGACACACACATACACACACACACGCACACATACACACAGGGAAGCTAACCGCATTAAGAGTGGATGAAAATATTAAGCCGAAGCTCGTCTCTCCCTGTTGGCACCGGCTTTACCCAGACTGGTCGAGCTTAGAGCAAAACACACACCACTTAGTGAGTTATAGGGCCCGTCCATGGACACACACACACACACACACACATATATATATACATACATAATATATATAAATATATACATATTTGATGCACGGAGGCCTTGGTGCTCAGACATGGTATTAAGGTGCTCACACACATAAACACACACGCAGCCGGGCTCCTGCAGCTGACGGCTCGTCTCAGTCCAACACACAGGAGGTATATCATGCTAACAGTGATGTCAGTAGATTATGGTAGCCTCTAAAACCAGAGAAAACCTCCAGCGCGAACAGACCCGGTGGTCCCGGATTGCTGGCACCCGACAGTATCAATAAAGGTTGTGACATTTAGGGGTCTGGAAGTTTTTAACGTGCTGCGGCGGGGAGTAAATCCTGAAGCGCCGAGCAGGAGGTGGCGGTGGGTACGGCGGAGCCCGTCCTGTACGGCAGACCGCTCAGCCGAGATTGTTATTGAGTTAAGATGCAAAGAAAATGACGTCTTAGGATGCGAGTAATGAGCTCAGAGCGTGCAAAGTGAAGGAAATACATGTTTTGTTTTTGGTTTCATCTGCAATTTTTTCCGTCTGGCCTCGATAATGAGTACCTTCAGTCGAGACAAACAGGTATAAACAAACATTTATTCCGACAGCAAAGCGGCTTCCTGACTATAAATAGGTGGACGTTTGGAAATGCTGACACAACCAATCATTCGTTTTCATTTCCCCCCCTTTCTCTACCCTGTTCTTGTGTTTTCATCGCGTTTTATTGCAATTTTGCAGGGTTTGACATTAACCATGGTCTGACGGCCTGTGGCTAGTTACTCTCTGGCTTTTATAGACGGGGGAAAATGTGGCTGTCAGGTTAGGTGTGCCGACCATCATGGCACCTACAGACTGTGAGATGTCAGCAGTTTCGTAAGGATCACACCGACTGATTCTTCCAGCCTACGACATCAATATAAAAGAAAACGTCATCAGCGTACGTCATCCATCTGCGCCGCTGTAGAGATAAAAACAATGAAGTTAAGCTAAGAATGCAGCCCTTGCGATACTGATATTAACGTATGGATATTAATTATTAATATCAAATGATATTAATGTGTTTGGATGGAAATCTAAAGTAATAGTGGAGGAGGAGAACAGGGACCTGGTCGTTTTCTTCTTTGTTGGAATCCCGAACATTTCGTTTTGCTCGTTTTACCTCCATCATCGGGTTTAGCACCAGTGTCGTGTTGATCGGTGTCATCATTTTATCCTGCATTCCTATTGGTGGATTAATACATGTAGGTCCTAGCAGCTGTGACATTGTGAAGTGGTTACCCAAAAATTTCTCCCAGGCGATCTTTGGTTGCAAGAACATGACATCTTTGAACCTCTCTCACCGTTTTAGAGCCACGACCACAGATATCGCCCGGTTTCTTCCACGTTGCTCATCTTTCGTTTGAGACAGCCCAAAAATCACCTGGTATACACCTGGCTCAAGGGCTTTTAAGCAGACAGAGTAGGAATAGGTGACACCTTGCTCCCCCTTCTGGTGGCGCTGTGTCACTGTCAGATTCCATCACACCAAAGCTGCAAGTCTCATGTGCATTTAGCATCAGTTATCCTTTAACATGAGATCCTAGGGGTCCAAAAAGTCTGGGATCATGTTGAAAATCTCTAATATTTCCATGCAAAGCTGGATATAATCAGAAAGTTTGAGGATTCAGAAACATTTAAAAATACAAGTAATGACATGTGAAATGAAGAGAAAGCAGTTAAGATTCTGCACGATTTCTAGGTCAGCAATCAAACTGAGGCAAATTTGTGGCTTTGACCAACTTAACTCATTTATACATTTAAATATGGCTTTATAAATAAATATATAAATAAATGTGGTTTCTTCTAACCTTTGTCTTTGCCAGCTCTTTATTTTATTTATATGGAATATTCAGCTGTTTGTATTTATTGGTTAGGGTTAGTGTCACAGATAAAGACAGCTGTGTTAAGTTGTATTAAATTACCTTTTCTGAATTGTTTTTGCATAACTTTACATTTGGGCTGCCAAAAATGTCCTTTGGCCACCAGCATGAGAGGCTTGGGGGCTCCTGGGGCCAGAGCTTAACCCCTTCAGACCCTGCGTCCATTGGAATGGACATGACATATTTCTGTCTCTAAACCAATAAATACTGGGTAATTGAATTATGTCAGTAATGCTGGTTACTGGTTGGATCCTGATTATCCAATCATAATCATTTTATGACTTTGAGCACGCTCTCAGAGAGTGACAGACATCAGACAAGACAAGCATGGCTGAGCGACTGCAGAGGAAAGAGTGAGTGCCCATTTTCAATCAAAAATATAAATTTATGTTCATGATGGCCAAACAAATTTTCTGTCAGCATAATTGTAATGGTTACAAGTGATAATATTTTATGTAATTTTGAACATACATCATATGGTTAATTTACAGGATTTTTTCAAAGTCTGATGTCCATTGCAATGGACATGAAAAAATACTATTAAAAACATGAGTTAGCAAAAATGTGTTTTTTCCACTTTGTTTTTATGTTGGAGGAGTCAGAATCAGTTAAAAAAAAGAATTTGCCCAGCAGAAAAAATGCGGGTCTGAAGGGGTTAAAGACATTAACGTCTATCCCTGTCTTGTATTTATTTTTATGGCATATTTTGTATCTACATAGCTGGGTCAATGTATTCATGCTATACTTCATACATTTTATACTTTTTTAATGTAATTCATCTTCTTTTTAAGGTGGTTTGTAATGATGGCCTTCGCCTGGTTACTGCATAGCATTCATGTTATTTAAGTCTTTTAGTGGTTTTTAAATATTATTGTCAATTTCTTTAAGCCATGGCGAAAAGGAATTGCTGTATCAGACAATAAATTTAACTTGAACATATTTTTCTTTGTTTTTTCTTCCACATGAAAAAAAAACCCAATGTGTATCTTTCTGATGTCTTGTTTCATTGTTGTCTGATCTTGTTTTTGTCTTTCTAGACAAATCACTTTTTTCCACATGAAAGAAAAGCAATAAAAGAAACATCTCAACAGCACAAAATATATCTTGTTTTGTTGTTTTTTTGTGTCATGTTTCAGTGTGGTTTCTGATTTGTTTTGATTCTTGTAGGCAATTTATTATATTTTTTCCACATGAAGAGAAACAGCAAAAATTGTGCACTGCAGAAAAGTGAGAAGTATTTTTCCCCCGCCATAACAGGACTGGAAACAGAAGGACAAGTTCTCGACTGGGAGTTTAGTTTCATATTTCAATAAAACATTTTCATATGGCAAAGTCTTGACCCTGCATCCAGTGCACCAGTGACTCCAGCAATTTTAATTATGAGTTATTTTTGTGCGTGAAATGTCACCATCACAGCAACTTCCTGTTTACTGCTTATTTTCCCAACAATGCAAAAGAATTTACACCTCTGCATCATAATGTAACGGCTCTCCAACTAACAATTAATGAATACAGAGCTTCTGCAGATAGATCTACATCTGTTGGTCCTTATTTTTACCTTTGGAAAGAAAAGTGCGCTGTTTATTGGTCCTGAAGTCTGGATCTGCTCTGGTCTCGGTTGTGACTCGGTCTGGTCCAGATTTCGTACTGACTTAGCCGGCGATCACGCTACAGCCGTGAAAGCACAAGCCGCAAGGCATACGTAGCTCTCTACCATACTAGTGATTTGGTGTATGTAGTGCAATATGTACAAAATATATGTTTCAGCTTAGCTTTCCCCAAAGCAAGCAGTCATATTGTAGATTTAATGATGTTTCCTCCCTTTTATCCAGCCACTGGTTTCCATTAATTCCACTATAATATGAAAATGAGCTTTGAGAGACTTCAAAGTTTCTTAACACCAGTTTACCATTACCATAATAAAGTCCTCCACATAAGTTTTCCTAAAAGCAGCAGCACTGTTGTGTTTTCATGATTTAAAACTGGGCGGACTGAAATGTTCACTCCACCAGGGAAAATAGTCCCCCAGAGAAACGTTTATCCGTTCTGTGGTTTCTGAATGTTGACAACTTTGTTAGCCGCAGAAGCAGAACATTATGAGGTGGCTGTTTCAACCGAAAAGTCAAATTTGAAAATGACTTTATTTTGATTATGTTGTGAAATCTTTAGTACCCCCCACATGATTTGCAAAATGGTTTGTTGCAATGTAAAATGTGGGGAAATTGTAGTGAACAGGCCGAATATTCAAAATCACCGTTATGGTCCTTTAAAGTCCCCATGAAATTACCTCACATGACTTCTACTTCCTTTAAAATATGTTAAATAGTGACATGTAGTGCACTAGTGGGTGTAAATTAAAATTTCAACCAATAAAACATCTTCTCTCGCTCTACCTATCCCTTCAGATAAGATCGTGTTTTTCTCTTCCAAACTGAGATCCTGTTGGTTTGCACTTGTGAGTGATCCTTCCCCGCACGTCAACCCGTCCCAAACTTCCTCTTTCAACAGGAAATACATCAAATCAAGACAACCAGAGTCCATTTTATGGCGTCTTTGAGGTGAAATCACTTTTCAGTCCACAAGTATTTTTCTCACAACACACTGGATCTCAAACAGCTGCTGTACCAGGCATTTGACTCCCAGTAGATTCAGCGCTGTACCATCCATCTGTTTCTCCCAGCTGACTGCGAGCCGGGCTGCTTGCCGCTCATGTTGAAGTGTAAAAATCTGGGAGTGATGCATCACCCGACCGCGGGTAGTGGGGCACGGGCAAAATCAAAGACTCAGTTGAAGTTCCTATTGGTTGTATGTGCGAATTCCCACGGTCGAGTTCACCAAATGTTCACTCTGACCTTCCCTTACTTGTGGTCGGTGCGATTTTTCTTTCTTTCTTTCTTTCTTTTTTTTTTTAATTCCACCACTGGATGCAAGTAATTTTCTTCCCACCATTTGCACTGGTTTTCAATTGATGTCTATGGGAACTGTAGTAAATTTCCACATGCGTCCTTAACTAAAAGCCTGCTGGACCGTCACTGTGGTAGTTAGATGTCTCTGCACCAGAATATAGACAAATCCACCGTTACAGACGAGGGGGCGACCTTGGTATTGATGCAGTGATCAACCAGCACAGCAAACACACACACACACTCACACACACACACACTCAAACACACAAGACAATGAACAAAGAGCTGCCCTCTAAACTGCCTGTGCAATGTGTGCAGTTAGATTTATAGAGCAATCATCACAGTACGAAACTAACTTTACTATCTATTGTTAAGCCGAACTCCCAGCAACACAGAGGCATATTGTGCAACTGTGACCACCAAAAAGTACTGCAAAGAGACACATGTACGCGCGCACACACACACACACACACATACACACACACCATAAAACAAACAGGCATATTTGCAAACACAAAAACAGCTATGTGGGCACAAACACATAAAAGCTAGACGCGTAAACACTGACATGCATGCGTGCAAACACACACACGAGCGCAGGAATAAACATAGGCGCGCGCGCACACACTCGCTAAACAAACAGCCATATATTTAGTAATGCATACACACAGCGGCGCGGGGGCTGCAACACATAAAAAGCGGGGACATAAACGCAGCGCACATGCAAAAACAAACACAGACGCACTGGAAAAATACACATAAACAGCAAAGTGGGTGTAAACGCATAACAGCATGCGCAGAGAACACTAACATGCATGTAAACACACACACACAGAGTACACGGGACGTTATGTCCTAAGCCCACAACATCTTCAACAGATTGCCGCAGCCATTAAAGCAATAACACACACTTCATTTCACTTCATCACGGTTTTACTGTCAGCCTCAAAAGTCGTTAAGGGCTGCCTTTAACGAGCCAGCAAAATAAAAGCCCCTTAACAGCCTGAAATCTTATTAGCACTGATGCTAATTAGTAATCATAACGTCCCACTGTTTTGGTAAAATCTCCCTGTGTGTGAGTCAGTGTGTGTGTGTTATCTGTGTCAGAGGGTTATATGTGGCGGTAAAAGTGCGACACACACACACACACACCCACACTACATGCACACATGCACACAACAAAACAGAACAATAGAGGCCAGTTTCGAACCAGTACCACCCTGAACAAAGACGGCCATTGTTCTGCAGGGACTTGGAGGGAAAAAACTGTGAGACAGGACAAGGTTACGGCTCCCACACTGCACACACACAAAACACACACACACACTCACACACACATGCAGACAGACTAACGGCCATCCTCAATCGTGATGTGTTCAGCTCAAACATGAAAAGCAGGCCGTTTCAGGTGCCTTTCATCTCTGGCGACTTCCTGTCCCGCACGGGAAATTGGCGATGATGATGCAGAGGACGGCCGGACGGGGTGTGTGAGCGTGTGTGTCGGTTATTAGCCTTGTGGCGGGAGCTCTTCCTCGACATTTAAGGGCCGCATTGTCAGTGTGTGTGTGTGAGCGAGACATCCTTCGGAGACCTTGAAGGTGTGTGTGACGGGCCTTGAGGCTTCACACTTACTGTTCTTCACAATGTCCAACCCGTTTCCTCTAAACGTCCCCGTGGACAAGCCGCCAACGGCCATTCTTCTCTCTCACGCCGCTCTTCCTCCTTCACCTCAGCTCCACAGCGTGGCTCTTTGAACTCTAAGACAAGGTTGGGACATCGAACATCCAGCCCATGTGTGTGTGTGTGTGTGTGTGTGCTGACACTTTCCTCTCACAGAACAGCAGCCTCGGAGGTCAGGTTTGGTAGACTGGCTTTCTGAAATCTCGCCAGAAAACGGACGAGAATAGCAGCCAGCGCTCCGTGGACAGACATTTGAGAAATATGTGATCACACGGAGACACGGCGAGAAACAGGAAGTATCTTGAGACTAAAAATGCTGCCGAGGCCAAGGCATTTAGCTTCGACTCAACGAAAGTGGGTTCAGTTCTCAACTCATAAGAGCAAGTTTTCTACTGGCAGGGAAATTTACAATTCTTTGTTATTTACAAGTCGCATTTAACCATAAAAAAACAACCTTGAATCAATTACTTTTTGTTACTTTTACCCCAAACCTAACAGTAACCCCAGGAGGATTAGCTGACTGATTTTTCAGCTCATATACAGTACGTTCTCAGGGCCTATGTCTCATAAACATAATTTTTTTTTAACTAAATCAAACCCCATGCTCCCACAAACCTCAGTTCCCTAAACATAAAGAGAACAGTTTCCACATCTCTGTTAGGCTACAGTTGTTTTTTAAGTATCAAAAAAACAAAAACAAACAAACAAAAAAAAAACAATATTGTACATGTTGAGTTAATTATATCTGAAATGGAGTTTATGGTAGGTTGCTTCCAAAGATAATCTCCTATTCTAACACACTTTTTAATAACATTACAAATATTAACAAGGTTGGGTGTTGCATGAACATTAGCCACATGCATTGAACACGAGCAGCATAAATAAGTCTGTGTTGCTTAAACATAAAAACAACAATAATGTCCATGTCCTCAGACAAAAAAAAAAACACATAAGCTCACAGTATAGATTCATTAAATAACATATTAAGAAGAAAAAATCTACACTGAAGCAATATAGGAACACAGAGAGGATACACACCTGATAGCGTTTTTACCTCACAAATATTCAAACTCAAATATGTCAGTAGAGCCTTCACAAATCTTTAAACATCCTCTTTCATCCACCTGTCACTTCAAAATAAAAGTGTTTTTACCTCCCAAACTGATATCCTATTGGTTTGCACTTGTGAGTGATCCCTCCCTGCACCATGTCCCATCCAAACGTCCTGTCTCAACAGGAACTACCTCAAATCAAGACAATAAGAGTCCGTTTCATGGGCTCTTTCACAAAATCACAAAAATAGCTAAATTCCTCCCAAAGTAATGCATCTCAAACAGAGGTTAAGTATAAAAGGTACAAGATACATACTGTAACTGCAGCTGCGATGTTGGAGGGGACCAGCAGACGGCGCTAAAGGGACGGTGTCTGCTCAGGTGCTCTTCAGGTGCGCTCTAAGGAAGGCAGCCTTGGTGTTTTATGATCACGTGCCGTCTATTGATCCTCCAGATTTTACTGCACAAGTGTTGAACCCTGATGATATGTACAACCCCATGACCCCTCCTTCATATTTTCTCCATGTGGAAGAAGACTGACTTCCTGTTTCAACGCCACATGACTGGAAATGTGTCTTCTTCTTTGTGATGATGTTGGTTTGCAAGCCAAAATTAAACATAATAGCACCACCTATCCACCAGACTGTGTAAGTATCATGGGTTTTTGTTATTTAGGACATTGGTTCTTAGCCTTTTTTGATGTCAGGGACCTTCAGTTTGGGCCGTATTTGATAATCTGTAGTCTCATGGATCCCCATCTGATGAGATTTAGTTATTCCGTAACTGTCTGTACTGTAGATTGACAGAGTAACAGTGAAGAATGGGAGACCTATGGACAGAACAGTCATTCCTATACATTAAGTTATAGTCAATGAAATAGTAGCAAAATTATTCCCAATTTTTCTGAGGGTCCTCTCTCTGCTGTCCTTCTCAAAATTTCCTCCATTTTCCCCTGTTCCCTCTCTGGATGCTTTGGGGGAGTTTTTTCTTCCCTGCTATGAGGATCAAGTCAGGGGTTTTCGTCCTGTTTTGTTCGTTGTAAACTTGTGGGCCTGTAAAGCCCTTCGAGACTGTAAACAGTGATTTTTGCGCCCTAAATAAACTTAAACTTGAAACCCGGTGCAGTGTATTTCCCTTGTGTGCAGGTCTTTTTTCATATTTACCTGCCATAATGGTACATTACTGTTTTTTATTTTGTGGGAAAAGTGTACCTTTTTGCCTTATCATGTTGGGTCCATTACATCGACACATTCTTTCATCAACAGATATTGTAGTTAGGAATTTATTTCTTCATATATCATTGAGATACACATTAGCATTTCATCCGTGAGGTCAGAGGTCAGCTGGGAACGGAGAAGGTAGGGATTCAGTTTTTGAAAATGAAGCAAAAACTTGTGTTTGTATTGTACTGCTGCAGCAATACAAAACTTAGCAATGCAAACCATTTTTTTTCATGTACATTTCTGATATATAATTGTCACATTTATCCAGTGCAGCTTATGGTGACTGAGCAGGTTGCAGGTTCAAGTCTTGCTCCGGGACACTTCAACAGGTTACTTAGCTGTTGGTGGACATTGGTTGCGGTCTTTTGCTTACAGGGCAGTCTCTAACCACCACGTCATCCTGCCGGCACAAGGTTAAGAAATATGTTAACGTTTAATTGGACATTGAAAGCAAAGATGAACCAAACCCTGAAGAAAACATCCACCGTCTCTCAGCAGACCGGCCGTCCTGTGGAAGACATCGCTGCGTGCAGTTCCACAGTGACTGAACACCCAAACAATTTGGTGATTAGCATCTTGTTAAATTATATTGCTTTTTCCACTGCCCTGTTCAGCTGCATTCCTCGCTGCTAGTTAACACAAAGACTAATGAGAGGAGCATGGTGTGTAAAGTGAGTTTATACCCATGTGTGGTGGTGTACGGACAACGGAAAACAAAACAGTAAGACACACTGATGCCGACCGTCAAGCAAAACATGCAAGAACACACACACACATACCCACTCTGGTGACGCAGTCAGAAAAACATTTACACAAGATACAAGCCTGAAATTACATGTTGATCCAGATGAACCATAGAATATGTTGAATTTAAAAAAACAATTACACCAAGACAAGCCAGTCCACTCCATTTACTTGTCTCTGAATCTGAGTCTCTGAACCTCTGAATCTTAATCATCATTACACAAAAGTTACAATGAAACTCTGTTTCTGATGTGTGCCTTATAAATGTTTTTTAATGAGAGATGTCGAACAAAGAGCAGTGTCAGTGCAATAGGTAAGTGTCGGTGTAGATTAAAGCTGGGGTAAAAGCTGTTTCTCAGTCTGCTTGTACTGGATTTGATTGTCTTGAACCTTCTGTCAGATGGTGGCAGTTCGAAACGTCGCATGACCAGAGTGTGTGACGTCTTTTGTGACGTCTGATGTCTTGTGACGTTGGATTATGTGGGATTACTTTTTGAATTTGTTGGTGTAGACGGTGTCCAGTCCAGGGAGCTCCAACCTGACGACTCATTGGATTCATTGGTACTTCTGTAAAAATTGAGAAGCAGTTCTGGAGGTAGTTTAGCCTGTTTCAGTTTCCTGAGAAGAAGAGTCTCTGTTGAGCTTTTCTGACCAGCTGTAAGGTGCTGTTGGTCGATGTCAGCTGGTTCAAACTTCAGATTGTCCACCTCCTCCACTGTCTTTCCATGTATGTGGCGGGGGACTTGCGGTCTGACTTTAGACCTTCAGAAGTCAGTGATCATCTCCTTGGTTTTGGAGGTGTCGAGTACCAGGTTGTTTTGAGAGGCAAGCTCCACCTCACGCCTGAAGGCCGTCTCATCGTCGTCAGAAATCAAGCCCACTATGGTCATGTCATTGACAAATTTTATTAGATAGATAGATAGATACTTTATTCATCCCAAAGGAAATTCACAGTTTTCAGCAGTATCCACAGAGTACAAGATTAAGTAAATCAAAAATAAAGAATAAAAGATGACCCTCGAGATCTAAAGATCTAAGTACCCAATGTGCAAAAAAAAAAAAAAACAATGTGGAAAAAACCAATAAAACCAGTAAAACCAGTAGCAAAAAACCAATAAAACCAGTAAAACCAGTTATTATAATGTTTGAGGAGTGGATGTGGGTGCAGTCATGTGTGAACAGTGTAAAGAGCATTGGAGTTAATACACAGCCCTGAGGGGTACCAGTCCTAAGAGTGAGGGAGGAGGAGATGTTTTTAATGGACCGTGAGAAAATCCATGACCCATGCGCACCGAGAGGAACTGCGACTCACGGGACTGGCTGTGACTTGATGGAAGATTGAAGTTTCAGATTGGAGTTTTTGAACCTCAGTGGGTGGAGCCAAACAGTTTTTGGCGGAGTAATGTTTTAAGGTCACCACATGCTGGACATGCTCTTCATTTGATGCTTTGTCCCTGGAAATGTCCCCTGGTCTCCTGACGGCACAGGTATTCCCAGGACATGTTATATGATTTGTAGTTTCTGTCTCAAGACCAAAAGAATTCTTTCCTGCTTGTAAATGAGGGTTGATCGCTTTAAGAGCTTGTGCTATTGGAAGTGTAAAGTTTTGTATTTTTTTAACAACAGGCTGGCTGGTGGAAGACAGACCCTAAATTTGAAAACTTCGTACAAGTTACATGTCAGATCAGTGATAGTGATTACCGGCACAAAATTACCGGTACTTTAGCCAAGGTCGCCTTACGTTACACTGCAGCTAAAGTGAAAAAGACAAGACCTAAGAGATGAGGTAACTATTAAAATTAATCCTAACGTTCTTGCTATTAACTAACGAAAATGCTATCGAGATGCCATTAAATGAGCGAAAAGAAGTATTTTTTTTATCAGTGTTTTGAACAGTGTCCTCTTTTCCATTCGAGTGTCTGTTAGTTAGCAGTAAGCTCACCTGCATTGAGAAAAGGGGATTGTTTTGCTCTAACCACTGGGGTTAAACTCAACTTAATGAGATTATTTCTCCGAGAATGAATAACTTGAACTTTTACTTCTCATTCTGAAGAACACTGGCGACTCTCGAACATTTAATAAAGTGTGTGCAGATGACTGTGGTATCTTCACACTCGTCAGTCAACAGGTAAATTAACCCAAAACCACATTCAACTCAACCAAACTGGTCCCTCCTGAACCTCCACATGTGTATTTTTTCCAGTTGAAGAAGCAGCTCAGTGACAAGCGGCTCTTAAAATACAATCAGCCCAAACCAAAGACCCAAACTCGTGCTCTGTTCAGCTCATACCCGACATCTGCAAGTGTGTGTGTGTGTGTCAGTGTGTGTCAGCGTGTGCATGTGCTGCATGTTCACGGGCTGATATCATATGTCTGCAACTGTGAGTGTGTGAGTGTTTGTAAGCTGATATCACACATCTGAACTTTGGCAGTGTGAAGGATACACTCACAGGTACAGACGGGGCTACTGAGGTTTACTAGCTGCAAGTGTTTGATGTTCGGCCTCCTCACCGCTCCGTGTGTGTGTGTGTGTGTGTGTGTGTGTGTGTGTGTGTGTGTTAGGTGATAATGAAATAACTCGAGTCTTGTGTGCCAGCCTGCCCTCCGGTCATTTTCCATCACGTCTGGTGAACAAGGTGCACTTTGACCCCTCCATGTTGTAAAGCAAACCTACACACAGACACACACACACACACACATACAAACACACTGTTCAATCTGTATACAAATGGGGAAAACACACAGTCTGGGAACGCGGCGCAGTTGCAACACAGACGTTCCATGTCGGCTGTAAACAAAAATGTTTGTTTGAGAAACCGCAACGTTGATTTCATCGGTGCATCTGTTTAGGAGGAGGAGGAGGAGGAGGAGAGGAAAAGAGGAAAAGAGCATGGAGGGAAAGGTGGGCACAGAAAAGTAGATTATAATTGTATTTTGACAGCTTAGAGAAAAAGGAAAAAAAAAAAAGAAGAGGACCAGGAGGAATGGAGGAAATGGAGATGGGAGGATCCCCCAAAAAAGGAACAAAGTCTGAGATGGGATCAGCACAATCAGAAAACTCCTAAATTTCTCTTTTTTTTTTTAAGCTAAGGTTGACTAACCATCCATCTACAGCCACAAGACAAAAACAACTCACCAAAGATGCCGAGGGAATCTTTAATCGTTTTCCAGATGTTTAATTTTCTAATTCCCTTCCTGTGGTTGTACGGGTTTGAATCCTCTCATACAGTTTAGGATGGTTCAAAATCACAGTGATGAGACACTTTTGATGCCGTTTTTTTTCCCAGTATTGACCTCCGAGCTCCAGAGACAGAACGTATCCTACCATTTTGGCTAGAAAGTGTGGACATGGTCGCCCTGTTTTGTTTTGTTCACTCAGGGACGACAGAAGCATGAAGAGGGTTTAGACCAGGGGTGTCCAACCAGGTGCCATGGAGAGCTGAGACGCTGCAGGGTTTCATTCCAGCCAAAAACTCCACCAGGTGAGCTCACTGATTGGTTCCTCCCCTCTGAATGAAGGTGAGGTGATCAGTGGTTGGACTCCCCTGATCTAGAATCACAGAGGTCCACTAACAAAAGACCATCAGGAGACGAATTCAGAAGAGTTTATTGTGAAGGTGAGAACCGGGATGATGTAGGAGGGATGGAGTGAGTGTCCAGAGGGAGGGATGAGGGATGAGGAGATGGAGGGGTGGATGGATGAAGGTTTAGGGATGATGGGATGAGAGTTGAGGGATGGAAGGATGGAGAGTGGTTTGAGTGTTGAGGGTCGAACGATGGAGGGATGATGGGATGAGAATTGAAGGGCGGAGGGATGTAGGGATGAAGTTCAAGGGATGAAGGGATGGACGGATGAGTGGATGAGGAATGAGGGATGGAGGGATGAAGGATTAAGGATGATGGGATGAGAGTTGGGGGATGGAGGGATGAGAGGATGAGGGTCAGAGAATGAAGCGATGTAGGGATGAGAGGATGAGGCTCAAGAGGTGAAGGGATGGAGGGATGAAGAGATGAAGAGATGAAGGTCAAGGGATAAAGTGATGAGGACCGATGGATTAAGGGATGAGGAGATGAGAATCCAGGGATGAAGTGATGGAGAGACGTATGGTATGATGGGATGGATGGATGAGGATCAAGGGATAAAAATATTGAGGGATGAAGGGAAGAGGGTCGAGGGATGAAGAGATGAGAATCCAGAGATGGAGGGATGGAGGGATGAAGGGATGAGAGCTGACGGATGGCGGGATTAAGAGATGAGGTTCAAGGAATGAAGGTATGAGGGTTGAGGGATGAAGGGATGAGAATCCAGGGATGGAGGGATGAAAGGATGGAGGGCTGAGTACAGGGAATGTCTCTTCCATTAGATTAGATTAGATTAGATTAGATCACTCTGAGCCCCCCAGTGGTTCCTGTATTCAAACAAGGCCGAGAGAAGAGAGAAAAAAGGAGGGGGCGTTCAGGATGGAGGGATGAGAAAACGACAAAAAGACAACATGTAGAGAAACAGATGAGGTGAGCCTGAAATGGGCTGCGTTCCAGACAGAGGGGGGGCCTTCCCTCCATTCGTTATTAAACTTAATTAAAAGTTAAAAGTTAATTAAACCCCATCATTAAACACATTAAATCATTAGAAGTTAATTAAATCAAAGTACAAGGCCAGTGAATTATAATGAAATCTGCAATATAATCGTCAGTTTAGCCGTCGCTTTTTGATGTGGGAGTTGTATTTATTATTTTTTTAGGATCCATGGTGGCGTATTTTTGGATTTCAGGATCATAACTGTCGACCGTCTTGTGCTTTTTAAATTTTTTTTAATTAATTTTTTTTTTTTTTTAATGCACATAACCGTGTATAAAACTGCCTTAGGTGAAAGGGTAGGCTCCCTAAAAGCTCTTACCCTTTTGGTCGAATCCTTACTAAATTTTTTGTTTGTTTGAATTAATTGTAGTGATAAGAAATATGAGTCTGTGTTATAATGTTTGGATTGAACAAATAAACTGTTCATTCATTCATTCATTCATTCAATCTTTTCCATGCCTTTTAACATCTTGGATTTTTTTTTTTTTTTTATCACTTTATTATATTATCTCTCGGATTTTAGTGTCTGATAGTCAATCAATCAATCAAAACTGAAGCTCGGCCTCATTGTTTGTCAGTTATAGTGAACAAGGTGTACGATGAGGAGTTTAACATCTTTTATGTTTAAACCTCCACAAAATTATTATAACTAAAATTGTCACCAAAGTTTATGTGTCAGGTACTTTATGTTTCTTTGTTGACGACCTAAATAGCC
>NC_043997.1:8741997-8761997 GCF_902150065.1 Myripristis murdjan
ACAATCCATCAACTTGAAATGCAGTTTTATTGATAATACCAGCACAGAATGCAGTGCACGCGATATTGCTGTGTGTACAGGAAGTCAAATACACGTCACGTTGAGGATACATTCAGTCTGTGTCTTGTATCTGAAATACATCAAACATCACCCGCAGTGCAGTCCCACTCTGTGACACAGCAGAGGAAACCATCCTGATGCAGACAGCTGTGTGAAATCTGTTACAAGTCATTTATAGATTCATATTTTTATTGGTTTTACTTTACTAACACCAGGACAAAACCCTTTCCAGCTATTTTGTATTACAATCTTATGGGATCCTGCCTTCAAAATATGAGTAATTCTCTTTCTTTCTCAAAAAAAAAAAAAAAAAAAAAATCAGCCTTTCAGGAATAAAGAAAAACACACTCAATCCTAGATTTTTTGCTTTTTTTTCCTAAAAAAAAAAACAAATTCTGACTTTTTTTCCCCCACATGAACAGTCATAATAGCAAAACAGTCATTCTGTGTGCAAATCAATATTCAGCACTTCTACATTTAAAGTCTGCACAAAAGCCAGTGGAGGCTGATTGAGGCACAAGGAAGGGGCGTTTGTTGGTTTGTTTCTAGGCTTTCCGAGGCGTGAACCGCAAAATACACCGAGCTCCTTCGACGCGGCAGCTACAAATTCAGCAGCACTGAAGCAAATGGCCGTTTTAAAGTCGATATTTCAGAGGCAGCAAGTTGCACGTGTGAAGGAGAGCTTAAGGCAAATCAGGCCCTACAGTCTTTGCTTTAACACCAAGTTTGCAGCACAAAGGCATCTCAAGGTTTTTTTCTTTCTTTTTTTTTTTGGAAAATAGTTTAAACAGGATGCTTTCAAGGCCAAAAAAAAAGAGAGCACATTGACAGAAAACACTACTGGATTGTCTAAACAGGGGCGTGTTTCCGTTGTAAGGCCAGCAGTGTCTTTAAGGCGATCTCCACAATATATATATAAAGCTATGTCAAGATACAAGGAACAAAATTTACATGACACAAAATAAAAAGAAATCTTGAGGCAAACAACCGTCCTGATATTAAAGTCGCCTAGAAATTCAGCAGGTATTTGACGAGGTGAGGTGTAAGTCAAATGATTTTTTTCCCCCTCTCTCTCTTTTGTCATTTGACTTTTTAACATCCTTTTTAACATTTTGCATCCCTCACAGGACGTCACAGTGATGCTGCTCTCCTCGCATAGTCCAGTAATTTTAGAGCCTAAATTGGGGTCAACCCAGGACAAATTGCAAGAGAAGCAAACTCAACTGATTTTGTATCCTCAGTTTGTCCTGAGTGAGGGAAAAAAAGTCTCAAGGAATCCCATTGGTGGAAAGTTTTGAAAATCACCTCTATATGACCATATAATACCAAAAACACTGTTTTTAACACACAGGGGAAAGGGGTTCAAAATTTTACTTTCAGATATCACTGTAAAAATTCACAAGTTGATTACACACACAAAGACAAGAAAAAAAGTCAATTACAAGTTCTTTGAATTATTCTGTTTACACATGCATATATCACATTATCTGATTTGATATGCGCTAATAAGGAATATAAGGAATAAATGCCAGAACAGATATTTGAACAGTGAATTAAAAGGTTACTATATATATAGTAACCTTTAAATTCACTGTTATATAGTAACCTTTTAATTCACTGTTATATAGTAACCAGTAACCTTGAATTAAAAGGTTACTATATAACAGTGAATTAAAAGGTTACTCTATATATAATAACCTTTTAATTCACTGTTATATAGTAACCTTTTAATTCAAGGTTACTATATATATAGTAACCTTTTAATTCACTGTTATATAGTAACCTTTTAATTCACTGTTATATAGTAACCTTTTAATTCACTGTTTAAATATCTGTTCTGGCATTTATTCCTTATATTCCTTATTAGCGCATATCAGATCAGATAATGTGTGATATGCATGTGAAAACAGAATAATTCAAAGAACTTGTAATTGACTTTTTTTCTTGTCTTTGTGTGTGTAATCATCTTGTGAATTTTTATAGTGATATCTGAAAGTAAAATTTTGAACCCCTTTCCCCTGTGTGTTAAAAACAGTTTTTTGGTATTATATGGTCATATAGAGGTGATTTTCAAAACTTTCCACCAATGGGATTCCTTGGGACTTTTTTCCCCTCACTCAGGACAAACTGAGAATACAAAATCAGTTGAGTTTGCTTCTCTTGCAATTTGTCCTAGGTTTTTTCATAAAATGACTGGACTAGCAGAGCACTGGCCGGCCGCCCACCCGTGGCGTTTTTCTGAACGGGGACTTCGGCGGAAAGGAAGAAACCCAACCCGGTTTGAATCTCTAAAGAGCAGGAGGACTCACATTCCTCGCTCTCATTCGCTTCACCGTCACAGACCCGTGAGCAGTCGCTGTGGACAAACCAAGAGACTGCGGCAACAACAGCAAAAAACATTAAAAAGCCTAAAATGTAAACGCAAGTAGTTCTTACACATGATCATAATCATAAAAATCCCACAAAGTCAAAGTCTGACAAACAGTTTAGTGTCTCACAACCACCAAAACACCAGGAACCAGAACAAAAGCCCAAGACTTTGAACTACTGACTTCTTATTTTTCTTTTAACTTTTATGATTAAATTGTCCATTAAAATGTAAAAAACTGCAATAATTGAAATAAGGATGATTTTAGATGGGGTGCATTTAGAGTCAGTGGACGAAAACCGCGGAATAACTCTTTAGTGGCGTGAGATCGCTGAGAGTATGGATCAATACTGAGGTGATCGGTGAAATGACGGCGTCTGGGTCTGAGGATGATGTCAGATCGTCTGGAAAAATGGTGAACTCGCCCTTTAATTCTTATTATTTTAACCCTCGTCGCTCCGTCATCGCCGAGCGAGTGTGTTCTCTAATTTGCAGCCTCTTCGCTTCATTCCCTCATTTCCATTTGAACTCGAAGAGGCAACGGGGGCTATTTAAAGATCAAAAGGCCTCCACACACACACACACACACACACACACACACACACACATACTTACAGACACATACTCCAGGAAATCCCGCAGAATCTGGGTGGATTAGTCCCTGTGCTCTAACCCTTCCTGTTCGGACTGTTAGGGGGTGTGTGTGTGTGTGTGTGTGTGTGTGTGTGTGTGTGCATTTAGGCAAATACAAGCCTTAACTGACTTGCGGCACGCAATGGAGCGCTTTGAGCAAAGGCCCGTGGGTCGGCCAGGACCGTGACCCTGTCCTGACCTAAACACATTCATGAATGTCTGCACACACACACACACACACACACACACACACACACACACACACACACACACACACGCATACACGCATACACACACACAAACTCGAAAACAGAAAAGAGGGAAATGCAGGTCACATCAAAAGACAAACAGCAGTTCTCGCTGTTGAATTTAATCAAATCTGTGTGTGTGTGTGTGTGTGTGTGTGTGTGTGCACGTCTTCCTTATCTGTGTCTATCTAATAGCGCACTTTGTACTAATAAACTGAGGCCTCGCAGAGCAGCAAGAACAAATCCCCAATTTAACCCTGAGAACCCAGAGAGACAGAGGAGGAAGAGGAAGAACAGAATGAGGAGGAAGAGGAGGAGGAAGAGGAAGAACAGAAGAGGGAGAGAAACATGAGGAACAGAGGGATGAAGAATTAGAAGAAGAACAGAGGGATGAAGAAGAGGAGGAAGAAAAGACACAGAAAGAAGAGGAAGAGGAAGAAGAAAGGAAGGAGCAAGAGGAGGAGGTAGAAGAAGAAGAAGTAGAGGGAGGAAAAAGAGGAGGAAGAATAAGAAGGAGGAAGAGATGGATGAAGAATAGAAGGAGGAAGACGAGGATGAGGAATTAGAAGAAGAACAGAGGGAGGAAGAAAAAGCAGAAGAACAGAAGGAGGAGGAAGACAAAGAACAATAGAGGGAGGAAGAGGAGGATGAAGAAAAGAAGCAGAAAGAGGAGGAAGAGGAAGAAAAACAAGAAAGATGATGAGGGGGAGGAAGAAAAGAGGAAGGAAGAAGAGGAGGAGGTAGAAGAAGAAGTAGAGAGGGAGGAAGAAGAGGAAGAATAAGAATAAGAAGGCGGAAGAGGAGGAGGAATAAGACGAAGAAGAACAGAAAGAGGGACAGGAGGAGGAGGAGCAACAAGAGGACAACAAAGAAAAGGAGGAAGAGGTGGAGGTAGAAGAAGAAATAGTAGAGAGGGAGGGAAAAGAGGAGGAAGAATAAGAATAAATAAGAAGAAGAAGCGGAAGAACAGAAGGAGGAAGAGGAAGAAGAAGAACAGAGGGATGAAGAATTAGAAGAAGAACAGAGGGACGAAGAAAAGGAAGAAGAAAAGAAACAGAAAGACGAGGAAGAGGAAGAAGAAAGGAAGGAGTAAGAGGAGGTAGAAGAAGAAGTAGAGGGAGGAAAAAAGGAGGAAGAATAAGAAGGAGGAAGAGATGGAAGAAGAACAGAGGGAGGAAGAGGAGGACGAAGAAAAGAAGCAGAAAGAGGAAGAAGAGGAAGAAAAACAAGAAAGATGATGAGGAGGAGGAAGAAAAGAAAAGGAGGAAGAGGAGGAGGTAGAAGAAGAAGTAGTAGAGAGGGAGGAAAAAGAGGAGGAAGATTAAGAATAAATAAGAGGAAGAAGAGGAAGAACAGAAGGAGGAAGAAGAACAGAAAGAGGAGCAGGAGGAAGAAGAAGACGAAGAACAGAAAGAGGAAGAGGAGGAGGAGCAACAAGAGGACAACAGAGAAAAGGAGGAAGAGGAGAAGAGCGGTTACCGATGACAACGGAGGAAACGGCGCCATGTTGGAGGAATGAGGACAGAGTCTGAGTGCTGCGTTCAGGCGTCACGTAAACAACAACAGCCTCAGGTTATTTGTTTGTTTGTTTGTTTGTTTGTTTTCTTTTGGAAACGGAGCGTTCAAAAGCAGTCAACTTACACTATAAAGATGACATTTCCAACGGCATTTGAAGGCAGCACGTGTGGCACTGACATATGGGGAATTTACAAAGAGCATCGTGGGAGGTTTAAGTTCCCAGTCAAGGTGGGAAAACACAAACTTCACACTCAATAATAATTCAACTTTTGCTTCACTTTTTAAATCAGATGCTGCTGAATTATCATGGAGATGATTCTCCAGGATTTTTCAAGGACATATCCAATGACTTATGCAAATTGCTAATGAACAAAGAGGCCAAACGGCTCAAAATTTCACTTCAAAATTACAAAGCAGTGTTGATCTTGGACTTGTTTTTGACCTGTTTGGGCTTCCATACACACGTGAAATTGTGCAACATGAGCTGATAGATAACATTTGAATATTTTATCCCTGCCAAACTTTATCATTTTCAGTGATCTTGTGAATATTTCTGGGAGATTTTATCCTTTTTTTTTTTTTTTTTTTTTTAAATATTCCAGGTGTTTTCCTCGACTGGAAAACGAATCTATAAATTTCCAAGTTTTCAAGGTTTTTCAGGAAGTGGCAGAAGGTGGAAGTAGGAAACAAGTTTCTGAAGTGCTGAAACCACAGAAACCTCCCACCGTCTCGGCTTTATTCACCACTTAGCCGTTTATGAGCATTCAAATTAATGTCTCAACATTTCCAACGACACTTGAATGCAGCATCAGCGTGCACCTCTTTCAGAATAAAAGCCACAGTGAGCTGTGAGAGGCCGAGATTCATAATCGATGTCAACTATTTTACAGTGAAACAGGTTTTTAAATGACATCCTGCTCAGACAGCTGACGCCTCTCACCTCCGCCTGACCCGCCCTCTCCTCCTCCTCCTCCTCCTCCTCCTCCTCCTCCTCGCGGCTCTGCAGGAGGTCGCAGCGGGAGGAGGCGATAACGTTTCCACCTTTGATTCGGCGCTCGCTCCTCCAACATGGCGAGAGGAGGGAGGGGCGGAGAGCGGGATTAAACGGAAAGAGAGATTAAAGGGGCGACGGAGGAATGAAAGAGAATAAGCGAGGAGGGTTCAGGTTCAGGGCCGGGGCGGCACACACACACACACACACACACACACACACACACACACACACATATGATGGGACACACACAGACTAACGTATGCAGATGACACAAGCTGGGCTTTGATAACAAATTTAGATATGAGCACAGTGGAGTAATGCAGCGATTACAGCGGTAACACACACACACACACACACACACACACACACACACACACACACATCTCACCCCACGGTATAAAACAGTGTAAACTCTATCTGGAGCGCACGGCGTCAGACTGAGTTCAGGAGTTCACCACAGTTCACAGTTTTGGGCTTTTGGAAGAACGACCGATTGGATGAATTTATTTCCAAACTGAAAACAAAAAAAAACCAAACAAACAAACAAACAAACAAATAAAAAAAAACAATAAAAGTGACATGAAATGCACTACGTTGAAATTCAGCTGTGATTTCTCCCTGCATTGTTCTTCAGAGGTTCAGTGATCAAACCTGATCTGTCGTCAGTGTTTAACACTTTTCTCTCTCTCTTTCATGATTTCCTTCCTTCTTTATTTCTTTTTTCTTTCTTTCCTTTCTTCTTTCTTTCTTTCTCTCCTCACGCCGCTCCCTTGGGTGGTCCGAAAGGGCTGACCATCCTCATGGCAACGTAGTTCTGAATGACAAATGAAAAAGAATGGATTTAATCATCATCATCATCATCATCATCATCATCATCTCTTTCATTCACTCTCTCTCTCCTGTTCTTTCTCCTCCACATCTTCTTGATTTCAAGATTCAAGATTCAAGATTCAAGATTTATTCGTCACATGCATGAATGTACAGGTACAGCAGCAGTGAAATGTAACTGCAACAACTCCAGCACTGTGCAAGTAAAAAATAAAAATAAAAATAAAAATAATAATAATAATAACGATAATAAAATAAAATAAAATAAAATAAAAATAAATGTATACAATATACAACAATATACAAAAAGATTTGATTGATTTCATGGAGTCACGCTGGAAAAAGACTGTAAAAATGCTCTGGTTGATGTGTTTCTGAGAGAGGAAATGGCTTTTCAGCGAGTGCCATGTAAGAAACACACCAGGTTGTCTCCTATTTTCTTTATTTTTTTGTTTTTGTCACCGGAGAACGAGCACCTTTACCGGCCACTTTTTGCCAGAATCAAAATTTTCCGCCGAAGCGAAGCCCTGCAGCATCTGCTGTTGTTCCATGTGACCAAAATCGCGGAGTGTGCCTTTAATCGTTAATTTGCAAAATCTGTTTCCACTGGAGTTTAATGAAAAGTCCTTTCATGCCACAAAACGTGCCACAAATCCAACTCAAGTGAGAAAGTTTTTGCAAATGTTTCCTTCTTTTTTTAAAAAAATTTGTTTATCCAGTCACTTTTTTTTCTCAAATGAAACTTCAAATTGAGGCTTGATGGAAACACAGCTTCACACACACACACACACACACACACACACACACACATTCACACGTACCGGGAAGGAGTAGAGGAAGACGCCGATGAAGAGTAAGATGAAGAAGAGGACGATGAAGAGGATGATGAGCCACTTGAACCTCCGCCACACGATGAACTTCCAGGTCTTCCAGGGAGAGTTGAACCACAGGAAGGAGGTTTCTGGACGCCTGTGGAGGGGGGGGGGGGGGGGGGGGGGGGGGGGGGGGGGGGGGGGGGGACACGAGGAGGAGATCAGGAGTGGAGGAGGTGTGTGTGTGTGAGTGTGTGTGTGTGTGTGTGTGTGTCTGTGTGTGTGTGATAGAGAGAGAGAGACTCACTGTGGCTCCTCCAGGTGAGGGTTCATGTTGGGCTCATCTCTCCCCAGGCCGGCCGGTCTCTCCTCCTGCTCCTGCTCCGACACGATCTCCAGGGACATCTCCACCTTGCCCTGCAGGGGGCGCCAGCGGGTCGCACAGTTTGAAACCAAAAAAAAAACCCACCTTGTTTCTCTCTCCAATCACATCTTTACGACAGACCGTCCACACTGACCTATCTGCATGGGTTGCTATGGTAACGGCGTAGGGGTCAGTGACTAAATGCGTAGGTGATGCAAAGGTATCTGGATATGACAGAAAACGGATTTGGCTTGGCATTCTTTTTTTTTTTTTTTTTTTGGATCAAAATTTTATTTTCATTTTCAATTTGAATAACAAAGGGAGCATGAGCAAATAATACAGAGGCACCAGGAGATAAAATAAAAAATAAAAAATAAAAATAAATAAATACATTTAAAAAACCAGAGGAAATTAATAATAATAATAATAATAATAATAAATTAATTAATCAATTTTAAAAAAGCAAGGGCATTGAGAAAAAATTCAAGAACAAGGTAGAGAATTAAGAATAAAGCTAATCCATAATTAATAGGGGTGGTTGGCACTCTGGCATTCTGAACAAGGCCTGAGTGGCTGTGTGAGGCTGCTGGACTTTATAGGGTGAAATCAGTATAAAAAAAAAAAAAATCAAGGATTTCTTCCATAAACTAAATAACTATCACAATATCACTCATGTCTTTTATTGAGCTGATGCCAGCCAACATGTGTCCACGCCAGGTAAGCTAGTGTGAAAAATCAATCAATGGGGCTGAAATAAAGTATTCTCAAAAAGTATTCTCAGAAATTTCTAAAAATCATATTGCATTGATGTTATTTATTTATTTATTTTATTTCATTCATTGAAAAACAAAATAAAAAACAATACACTATAAACACAACATTCCCAAATCTCCAATGAAAGAGAGCAGAAAGAAGAATCATATAATCTTAATAATCTTGATGATAGAATCGGGTTTCAATCGTGCATGTTTTTGATCATATGCATATTGTTTTTGTTTATTATTTTAAACGACACATTCTGCTTGATTCAGTCATTGTACTGTGAGTCACACTGAACTTCAATCATGAACAGATTTCCCCTCTAATCTGAGTCATAAAATGTGAGCAGCGACGAAGAGGCTGATTGGGGCCGACAGTCGTGTAAATGATAGTCTGTTTTTGCAGCCATTAGACGGCGAAAAGGAAGGATACCAGCAAAATGAAAATTAAAATCACATGCCTGACTTAGTCATCTGTGATTATAACTGGATATGCAGAGCTATACCTCCTTTTTGCTCACACAGGAATCAGAAATAATGTGGTGATGATTTATTGAGGTTAGAGCGCCACCTGTCGCACCTTTAATTGACACTGCTCCCTTTTCTTCTACGAGATGGAGAGAAAACTGAAAACAACAACAACCATATATGTCTGTGTATGTGTGTGTGCATGCATCAGAGCGTGTGTGTGTGCACTCACAGCGATGATCCTCTCTCCGTTGCGCTCGTACGTGCACGGCCACCAGCCTTTGACGGTCTTCTGTTCGAACAGAGACACGAGTTTCTCGGCCGGCTGGCTCAGCAGCTCCAGGCCGCACTTCTCTGGAGACTTGGCCGGACGCAGCATGTGGTTCAGATCCATGTCCAGGTGACCTGCACACACAGTTACACACACATTTACACACACGTTTACCTGGCTGCTCTTTAGCCGACGATCCAGAGTAACTCACAATCAGTGTTGACAAATAAGTTAAGTTTTCGGTATTTTAGTGCTGTCTGTTCTGGGCGGCTTCCTGTACAGTGCTGGAGTTTACGTGGCGACGCTGAAGGCAACACGTAGGCTATTTCAGGCGGGAAATGTAAGGTAACGATGGAGGACAAGCAAAATGTCGGGCTCGGGTCGTGTTTGTACATCAAAACAAGAATGCCTGTCGGGTTCGGACAAAAATATGCGTCCCGATCTGCACTCTAACGCCGACTAGGGATGCTAACCGGTCGCCGCTTGACCGTTTGAACTTTAACCGAATAATCTTGTCGGTTAATTTTAAGGCCAAACGTGTCGTCGCCGACACAAATGCGCATGTCATATTGTAAATACCGTAACTTCCGTAAAGTTTGCTCTATCGAAAAAATTCCAACTGTTCCTGAAAGCTGAGAAGTTGTTCATGAACCCACATACAGTTTAATACGGTAAACATGGCGGCAGGATGCTCTGCCGGGCTTGGATTATGTCACTACGCACAGAGCACAGCTCGGTAGAGACAGACGGGAGAAACGAGCCAAGCTTATGGTGATCACATAGAGTTTTGAACAAAGTTTGTCATGCAAGTCTGCAAGAGTCATAAAACCACCAAGCAGACTCATCGAGGAGTCTGGAGACAATATTTTTCCCGAGGAGAGAGAGATTTCTTCTACACCACGGTAAGCAACATGCGTAAATTACGTAATGTTAGTAGGATATCATGTAGGCTATGTACAATAGTTGACTTGGAATTGGTTTTGGGCCTGCTGAGGGGAGATCCGTGGTATATAATGGACACGGTCGCGTTCTTGACTGTCTGTAAACTTTACAGACAGTCTGTAAACTTTACAGACGGTCAAATAATATTCTCGGTTAACTGAAATAAACCGATTAATGAGGCCCGGTGGTCGACCAAGAAAATGTTCCATTTTCGTCATCCCTAACGCCGACTACCCCAGTTCTTCTTCTGTTTATTCCAAACAAGCCAGGAAATGTAAAGCACAGAACTTCCTGTAGAAAGAGCTGCCGGACACTGACATTTTCCAGACAATGGAAAAAACTTTATGAACCGGATACTGGCGCTGTGTTACTGCAGTCAGCAATAACGAGCAGCTAACTGACATTTAGTCATGAGGAATTTGACTTGAAGGTGAAAAAGGATCAAAAGCAAAGACAGAAAGAGACAGAAAAAAACAAGTTTGGTCTCAAAATTTCGGGAGCCGCTCATATGGGAGGATGCAAAATTTAGAAATCAGACCTGCAAAAGCCGGCACGGTCAAAAAAACAAAAAAACAAAAAAACAAAACCCACAATCAATCAAACCATTGACAGAAAAATGATCATAATTGATTGCTTTAATCATTTATCAAGTAAAAATGCCAACATTTACTTTTTCCATCTTCAGTGCAATGCTAAGATTGTCTTTCTTTTCTCTGTTCATATGATTATAAAATTAATACTTTGGGTTTTTGATAGATAGATAGATAGATAGATAGATAGATAGATAGATAGATATACTTTATTGATCCCAAACTGGGAAATTCTTTTTGTTTGCTGATTGGATTATAGAAGACATTTGAAGACATTAAATTGGACTCTGATGACTTCCCATGTGGCTTTTGGCTTTATTCTTAACACTTTATGCACAAAATGATTAAGAAATGAGTCTAAAAAGTGGCTGACATTAACTGACAATGAAAATCAGCATCAGTGGCGGCCCTGCTTCAGCCCATCGCCGTTTGCTGGCTGCGATTTGCCTTCTGAACGGCTGAACTTGAAGCTTATTTTTGTCGAAATCCAGTAGCAACGTTACAGATTAGCGGCGGCGCAGCTGTGAGGTGTAGATTAGGCTCGGCGTGGGTGCGTGGCCGTGCAGTTTCCATCGGTGTTTGGAGCCACCAGGACAGGAGATGGAAGCGTTTCTGCAGGCGGGATCAGGAGTGTTGCAGTTTGACCGCAGGAAAATATCTCCTGCCCGACCCCCGCACCATACGGCGAGATTAACAGTCGGCCGGCCGAGCTGAAGACAGGCAGGCGCGGAAAAAATGCTTTGAGGCGGCCACACACCCGGCACGAGCCAGAGTCACCGCAGTGTGTGTGTGTGCGACGCGAACAACGAGGGGAACGTAAAAACTGAGAGGGACGTAAAACTTGCGAGACAGGGGAAAAAGATCAAAGTCTGGATTCCTCATTTCGAGACAAACAATCCAGAGATTATCATCCTGCCTTTACTGGTGGACGGAAAATTCATGGAAGGAAACCGGAGAGGAGCGGCGGTGGATCGTTTCGGGGTAAAGGTAGGGCTACAAGGGAAACGGCAGGATTTTGATTTCTCCCTTTTGTCCCTGTGAGAGCGGCCGGCACAGTGGAAGTGGAAGAACGGCGGTAATTGTGAAGATAAACGAACAATATCAGGATAAATGAATTATATTAATGTAATTATGATGTGGTGCGTCACTGGGGCCCACAGAGAAAGGAGCCTTTTCTCTCACCGCATCAGCAGGAAGGTCAAAGGTCAAAAGAGTGGAAAGTGGAATATTTTATGACACAGAAATGATCTGCATAAATCTGTTTATTATGCCTTCGAGTGATGGAGTGATTATTTTCATTTTCAGTCGTTTAGTTTTCCGATATCAAAAACTGTGACAATGCTGATCACAGTTTATCAGTTCAGTCATTTTTAAGTCTGATTCATCAACCGATCAGTCTAAATAATGTCTTTAAGAGTCAATAAAGGTCTCTTTTTTTTTTTTTTTTAGCGAAAAAGTGACGCTTGAAGATCTCAGCATCTGGTCTTTCTGCTCGCCAAGTTATGATCCTTATCAAGTAATCAATCAGCTAATCCATCAATCAAGTGTTGGTGGATTAAGTCTGCCTGTTGGTTGTGTTTGTGCACCAGAAGTGGTTATTGTCTTAGGATGAAAGCTTGAGATACGGCCGATATAAGACACAAACAAACAATAATGAGAGAATTTACGATTACTGATGAATTTCTGAGAAGACAGCAGGCAGCCCAAAGAGTAAGAATATTTAAAAAATCTGTATTCCCTGTATCTCAGGAAAGCATTGTAAATTGCTCTGGATGAAAGAATCCAAATAAACGGCCTAGATGCTCAAACACACACACACACACACACACAAAGTTCGTCACAGTGTGTGTGTTTTACCAAGGTAGTCGTCGAAGGAGAACTTGTCGTTGTCCCAGATCTGGATGGTGAGTTTAGGAGGAAGCTTCGTCTCAGCCTTATCCAAACTCCAGAAGTGCTCCTGTAGGAAAGAGAGAGAAAAAAAAGAAAGAAAGAAAGAAAGAAAGAAAAAAAGAAAGAAAGAAATGAACTCATACCTGTAAATCCAGTCTTTGTCAAATTACGCTGTGCATTATATCTGACCTTTCATGACAAAAAGTTGTCCAAGGGTTTCTGATATTCATAACTGTGTTTATGCAAGTTCATGCAAAAAGCTAAATCTCAGAAAAAACAGCCGTCACTCATCACTTCATGTTTGTTGAATCAATACAGAACTCAAACCACATGTTTCTAAGTGTGTCCTACCAAAGCGCCTCACATTCCAACAGCAGGTGGCGCTATAACAGAAGCCACAGTCATGTGCGATTTATTGTGTAAAGTGTGGATATGATTAACAATAAGGGCCGTGGTTTATAAACATAAACAGTCATTTTCACTGCTTTCCAAACTTCAGCACACGATCAAAATGACACCGCAGGTCCTGCAGAGCTGAACGTTTCACGGCACGTCCACTGAGGTGTGAAAAATGTTTTTCAATCAGTTCAGAAGTCCATCACAATGTATACATCTATGCACACGGTTTTTTGCACATTAGGAACTTAGATCTCTAGTGTCATCTTTTATTCTTTATTTTTTATTTATGTAATCTTGTAATCTGTGGATACTGTTGAAAACTGTGAATTTCCTTCGGGATGAATAAAGTATCTATCTATCTATCTATCTATCACTTTATAGTTTTCAAAATGTGCAAAATCAGTGAACTTCTAACTCTCCTAAAATTCAAATTCATTCGAAAACACCCAAATTTAACAGAGACTCTTTAGAGGCCGGACATGACAGGTTTCAAACATGGTTCAGAAACAGTGGAGCCACAGTCACATTGAATATACACACAAACACACACACACACACATCATATGTGTATTTATGCTCATAGATACTACATAGATGTAGATACAGATATAGACAGATATATTCCTTCATATTTAGTTATAAGATGCAGCGTCTGTAACAGGACTGATAACCGTTGGTTTGCATTTCTGTTTTTCCATTTTGTTGTGGTTGTCTTAAACACTGCCGGGCAAGTTTTTTGTGCCTTAAATCGTTGGCGATTGGCAGACCGTGTTCCTGTTGACCGCTGTTCGGTCAGCTAGCTGCTCGCTGGCACGGTGACGGCTGATTTATGCTCACTCCGGTGTCCACGGCCCGAGCGGACGCCGTATCGGATAAACAGATGACGACGAGTTAAAGTGCCATTTCTTCTGTTTCAACCACACCAAGCCATGAATTGCTGAGCCGTCAGCACCGTGGATGCAGCTCGGAGCATAAATCAGCCTCCAGCCACAGCAGCGACCGCAGGGGCCACCTCTGTGAGACCTGCCGCTCGGTGCGGACGCGGCATCGCTAAATCTGCCCGTTCGCTGGAAGGTGAGAGTCAAGAGGGGAGGAGAGGAAAGAGGGCAGGAGACGGCCGCTCCTCTCCTGGAGTCGCACCTTGACGACACATCTGCCGCTACAGCACCACTTCCACACTGAGGTGCGTGTGTGTGTGTGTGTGTGTTTGTGTGCACAGACACGCTCGCTGCACGAGTGTGTGTCTGCACGCGTGTGTGTTTGTGTAGCTATTATCACGTCTGGTGAGCTGACACCAAACTGCCAGACAGTATCTTATCCTGTGTCAGCGCCGTGCTAATGGGCTCGGCGGTGCAGCTGGCACCCGGCCGCCGCTCCTCTTTCCATTCCCTCAGCGCCGCGCTCGCTCTTGTTTATGCTGATACAAAAACAAGACTTTTCACAGGTGATTTCAAACACAGCCCTGGTGATCTGGTGTTAATCTGCAGCAGAAGTCTGTACGTCGCCACCGCACAGCAACAATATTGAGCAGGTTGATTTGCTGATGCCAAGTGGAAGACAGACGGAGTCACGCAGATTTAAACTCAACTTCGATATTAGAGGTTGCACTCCCTATTACTCAAGCCCCTTTCAATTTAATTATTCCTAATTTTGCAGGAATAATAATGGTGATGTGTGATGATTTTTGCTGAAAGAAGATTTTTATTTATTTATTTATTTATTTAATATATATATACATTTTTATTTTCTTTTTCTTATATTTATCTTTTTTGTGTGTAATTTATTATTTTATTTTATTTTATATTAATTTTTTTTTGGTTAGATTTTACTTTTTGTATAATGTACTATATGTGCTGTATGTTGTTGGTATGTCTTATGTTGTATGACTTAAGTGCCTGTGGAAATTTCAATAAAAAGAATTTTCCAAAAAAAAAAAAAAAGAAAAAAAGATTTAAACTCAACTTCAAGCTGCCTCGACTAACCTGACTCCGATTTTTTATCTAGTCACCAAGTCCCTATCTCTCGGTCCAGATTTTTACTGTCACTTCTGTTCGCTGCAGCTGGACTTTGAGGAAAGATCCTTTAAAAATGTGGATGTAATGTTGAGGTTGCACTTTATCACTTAGCACAATACTTTGCAGTTTATTTATTACAATAAAAGTAAAAGATTGTCATTAAATATGAAGCAGTACGTGAAAAAATCTGCTTCAGTCCAGAAGGAAAACAGATTCTGGAGTGAACATTTTCCTGATAATTAGGAAATAATGCTTTAAAAAAAAAAAAAAAAAAGAATTTCTGAAATAGCTTTACCTCTTTTTTTTTTTTTTTTTTTAACATAAAAACTATATTGCACACCTTTATGACAATTAAATTACATTAAAATGATCAAAATGCCCCATAAGGCTGTAGGAAAGTTGTCATTTTGAGTCATCTGAGTTGACATTTTCTCGTTTCATCTCGCTTCCTCTCTCTCTCTCTCTCTCTCTCTCTCTCTCTCTCTCTCTCTCTTTCTAAAAACTCACACTAATAGACTCCCAAGAGTTTAAAATGTCAGTAATATGCAGATGTTTTTGCTATGATGGCAGCGCAGAATAGTAGACTGTCTTTAAGATATGTTGTTGTTGTTTCATACAAAGAGAAAACTGTAATCTGACATTATCTCTCTCTCTCTCTCTCTCTTTTTTCTCGGGTTAAAATGATAGATGGACTCGGCTCTGCAGAGTGTGTGATGACTTCACACTGACTCTCTAAATCAGACTGAAGTCTAAATCCACACCATGCTCTCACACTTCATAACAACACACACAAACACTAAGTAAACACTACACCCTGAGTGTGTGTGTGTGTGTGTGTGTGTGTGTGTGTTCATGCATGTGTGCTGCGTGTACATTGTGCATATGTGTGTGTTACTGTATGTGTTGCAGTGCAAGCGTGTGTGCGTGTCGCGTATGTGTTGCTGAGTGAGTGTGTGTGTGTGTGTGTGTGTGTGTGTGTGTGTGTGTGTGTGTGAGAGTGGACGCTCACCGCTTGGCTCACTTTATCCATGAGTGCTGTCCAAGCACATTAAGTTATCACTCCACAGCTGTCAAAAACATGGGTGGGACGCCGCATATGAGCGCGCGTGTGTGTGTGCATGTGTGTGTGTGTGTGTGTGTGTGTGTGTGTGTGTGTGAGAGAGAGAGAGAGACTGCTATCTGCAATATCTAACCGTATCAATCAACTTCAATTTTATGGCCAGAGCGCTAAGTACAGACTCTTGTACAGTCATCTCCCTCATTCTCTCCATCCTTCTCTCTCTCTCTCTCTCTCTCTCTCTCTCTCTCTCTCTCTTTATCTGTGTTAATTTGAAAAGTTTATTTTTTTAAAGGGGAGCGGCTCTTATTTTGGGCATAATTTTTGCTGAGACTGATTGAGTGGACTAATCAAGTTCGAGGGGCACCGAGTAATATTTTTCCTGCTCCGTTGCTCTAAATGACCCTAATAAATCTGCAGGGGGCTGATAGGACTGATGATCAAACACCAGTGACTCAGTGATTACTTCACCAGCTGCTGGGATTTCTTGCTTTTCAAAAACTCACTTTTCCAGCCCGGACTCTGTTTCTGGTGCAAAAAAAAAAAAAAAAACACTCACTGTGTCAGCTGTAAAAATTTCCCGACTTTTCCAGCGCTCTCCAACGACCGAAATGTTGAATTTCCATGACCTATAAAAACATTTGACTTGACCAGAATATAAACCCACTCCCATTAAAGTTTATTCCTCTGTTTTCACTCTGCAGGCGGAGTGAGCGTAACCTTGCGCACTGATGTCTTTTGTGAATGTGGCTGCGTCGTTTACGCCGTCATTCAAAGGCAGGTCAAACGTTGGGAACTGGTCATGGCTGACGTTCGTGCGCTCAGACTACTACTACTGCTAACAAGCTTCCTAATGTTAATACCACATGTTGCAAACAGCTAATAACGACTGAATTACAATATGAATCGCTAAGGTTCAACTATGAGATTAATAAGCTGATTTGAGTAAAAACATAATACACTGTAAATCAAAATCTTTTCAAAATATTGTATTAATTTTAATGTTAATGGTGTGAACAGCTATTTGTGACTAAAAACTCAGACTTAAAATCTCTTTGATTACTGGATTTAATCCTGAGTTCAATCTCAATAAATGATGCATTGCCCCTTTAAATTTATCGGTTCTTAAGGGTTCAGTGTTGTCTGTGCTCATTGTGCTCATTTTCAGGCTTGTTTCAGTGTCTGTGTCCATTGATTTCTCTCTCTCGTCGGTAACACTTTACAATAACAGCACAACAATTAACGTTAGTTAATGTTAGTTAATGCCGTAATGGTTAATTAACTGTTAGTTAATGATTATTATGGCATTTACTAATGTTAATAATATCTACAATAACCCTTAAATAACATATAAATTAATACCTTAGCATGAACAGCATTAGTAAATGATTCTTAGACACATTAGTTAACAGTTACTTAATGTTTATTACCTGTTACTTAATGTTTATTAACTGTTACTTAATGTTTATTATCTGTTACTTAATGTTTATTACCTGTCACTTAATGTTTATTATCTGTTACTTAATGTTTATTACCTGTTACTTAATGTTTATTACCTGTTACTTAATGTTTATTATCTGTTACTTAATGTTTATTACCTGTTACTTAATGTTTATTACCTGTTACTTAATGTTTATTACGGCATTAACTGACGTTAATTGTTGTACTGTTATTGTAAAGTGTTACCCTCTCATTCCCTTCTCTCGTTCCCTTCTCTCCTCCCTCCTCGTGTCCTACCTTCTTGTCGATGACGCAGAGCTGCTCGGCCGGCAGGTAGTGGAAAGGAAACAGGAACCTGAAGTTAAAGTTGCCCTCTCCGCCCAGGGAGCGGTAGTGGACGTCCGTCTTCTGCTTGCTGTGCTCGTGTCCGTGCAGCCAGCTGGGAAGGTTTCCCAACAGAGGACAGGTGTAAGGTGGTGCTCGTGATATTAGGGTCATTCCATGTCATTTCACCAAATTTTCAGGACATCCCACGCACTTGGGTCTCAAAAAATTCACCAGTTGTTCCTTATTTATCCAATAGGCACACTGTAAAATTTTAGTTTGCTCGGATGGATACTTTTTGAGATAAGGCCAATTTAGACCATGCCATTTGTTGAAATGACATGGAATGACCCATTATTATTTACTTTTTAAAATATTTATTGTGATCCACAGCACACACACACACAGCGCAACATAAAAGACACACATGACAAGTTAATAATCAAAGAAAAGAGGGAGAATTTGAGGAAAACAGTGAAGACAAAGGGCTTTCTGTTTCCCTGGAAGACGCTGTAATGAGCGGTTTTAGTTTTTTGAGTTTTGAGTCTTTAAAGGGATGAAAAGTGCAAACACATGTCCTCGTCTGTGCCCACGGCCTTATGGGTCATCAGAGCTTCATGCAAAAACATGTTCCAGTTCAGCTCCAGTGAAACATCATTACTCCACCAGTCAAACGAGGCCCGCAGAGGCCAGTTTGTTGTAGGTGTGCTCGTTAGCTTGGCCCCGCCCCCTTCCTCCCACCACTTGTCGCTTTAGCCCCACCCCTCCTTCAAACCGCTTGTCGCTTTAACCCCGCCCCTTCTCCCACCACTTGACGCTTTAGCCCCGCCCCTCCTCCCACCACTTGTCGCTTTAGCCCCTCCCACCACTTGTCGCTTTAGCCCCGCCCCCTCCTCCAAACCACTTGTCACTTTAGCCCCGCCCCCTCCTCCAAACCACTTGCCACTTTAGCCCCACCCTTCCTTCAAACCACTTGTCGCTTTAGCCCCACCCCTCCTTCAAACCGCTTGTCGCTTTAACCCCGCCCCTTCTCCCACCACTTGACGCTTTAGCCCCGCCCCTCCTCCCACCACTTGTCGCTTTAGCCCCTCCCACCACTTGTCGCTTTAGCCCCGCCACCTCCTCCCACCACTTGTCGCTTTAGCCCCTCCCACCACTTGTCGCTTTAGCCCCACCCCTCCTCCCACCACTTGTCGCTTTAGCCCCTCCCACCACTTGTCGCTTTAGCCCCGCCCCCTCCTCCAAACCACTTGTCACTTTAGCCCCACCCCATCCTTCAAACCACTTGTCGCTTTAGCCCCACCCCCTTCTCCAAACACTTGTCGCTTTAGCCCCGCCCCCTCCTCCAAACCACTTGTCGCTTTAGCCCCACCCCTCCTTCAAACCACTTGTCGCTTTAGCCCCACCCCTCCTTCAAAACATTTGTCGCTTTAGCCCCGCCTCCTCATCCAAACCACTTGTCGCTTTAGCCCCACCCCTCCTTCAAACCACTTGTCACTTTAACCCCACCCCCTCATCCAAACCACTTGTCGCTTTAGCTCCACCCTCTCATCCAAACCACTTGTCGCTTTAGCTCCACCCCTCTTTCAAACCACTTGTCATTTTAGCCCCACCCCTTCCTCCCACCACTTGTCGCTTTAGCCCCGCCCCCTCCTTCAAACCACTTGTCACTTTAGCCCCACCCCTCCTCCAAACCACTTGTCACTTCAGCCCCGCTCCCTCCTCCCACCACTTGTCGCTTTAGCTCCACCCCTCCTTCAAACACTTGTCGTTTTAGCCCCGCCCCCTCCTCCCACAACTTGTTGCTTTAGCCCCGCCCCCTCCTCCAAACCACTTGTCGCTTTAGCTCCACCCCTCCTCAAAACCACTTGTCACTTTAGCCCCGCCCCTTCCCCTTGTCGCTTTAGCCCCGCCCCCTCCTCCTACCCCTTGACGTAGATGTCGCTCATCTTCTCCCCGCTGATGCTGACGTCGTCCAGGATGACATCACTGGTGTTCCAGATGATGCAGCGCAGGAAGAA
>NC_043997.1:8764497-8829497 GCF_902150065.1 Myripristis murdjan
ATTGGCTAAGGGACTGTAGACCATTGTCAATCCATCTCCTCCGTGCCGTGTCTCCTGTACAGTACAGAATGCGTTCATTCTATAATACTGGACTTATTTTTCTATGAAGGTTTGAACTTTGAGAGTTTAAACAAGAGAGAAAAGTGAGAAAATGTTAATGCCTGTCTGAGAAAAGTGTATAAAGTGTGTAGTGAGGGGTTTTACAGCCTTAAAACATCTAGAATAATTGTACAGAATAAAGCTGACTACTTCGCGGATTTTGCCTATTGCGGGTTATTTTTAGAACGTAACTCCCGCGATTAACGAGAGACCACTGCACATCCTTATCAATCTCAGAATGTTCTCCTGAAAACACTAACCAAAGTAAGTTAAAATGGCTTTACTGGTTGGGGGATATCAAAGTAAAATCATACAAAGAAGGTGAGGAGAACACCGATCGGTTGGAGGAGGCAAACAAAGTGGGACGTTGTGATTCCTGGTATCGGCAATAAATACCAAGTCAAATTGCATACATACATTTAATCAAAATGTAATCAAATTAAACAACAAGTTTACCATAGGAAAAGAAAATTGGTTGTCATGGTAGTGATAAAAAACAAACTGTATTTACAAAAAAAAAAAAAAAAAAAAAGTCTGAGGTCTATTTCTTCAACGAGACCTGGATAAACCAAAGTGTCAAACTTGAAAATCCAAAAAGTCTCTCTCTGAGGTGATCAATAAATCAATTAATTCAATACCCTTCAATCTCTGGGGCTGTCGTTGACATTATGGCTTATGCCACGTCCCGCTTTGTTTGACTCCTCTTTCTTTCTTTCTTTCTTTTCTTAGTTTTTCAAAGCCTTTTTTTTGCGACGGCCTCGTTGGTCGCTGTTTTAGCCGAGCAGGAGCCTCGGATCAATACTGAGGTGATCGGTAAAACGCCTGATCGCCTGTAAGTAGAGCCGAGGTCTCAAACGTGTCCTTCAAGCTTCAATCTGGCAAAGATGGAGTGGAGAGTCTGCAGGGGGAGGAAGGAAGGAGAGGGGGATGAAGAAGTGGAAGGAAGGAAGGAAGAAAAAGGAGGAGTGAGAAATGGAGGAGGAGAACAGAGAGAAAGGGAGTGTGATAAAAAAACGAGAGGCTTGAAAATGAGGGAGGGAAGGGAGTGTAAAAGGAGAGGAAGGAGAGAGAAGAAAGAGAAGAAAAGGTAAGAGAGGAAAGGAAAGAATAGAGAGAGGGAGAGAGAGAGAGAGTTGGGTGGAGTGGAGTTCGGTGCAGAGTGATATATTTGCTGTGAATTTACTGAATGTGTCAGAACCACTGCGCGTTTACACAGCTCACACACACGCACACACACACACACACACACACACACACTCAATCTTTCCGCTCGCTCGCACCCAGCCGGAATCGACACAGAACGCCAACCTAATCCCACACACACACACACACACACACTTTAAGGGCCGCATGACGTATGACACACACACTCACACGTACTGTAATAGCGACACGCAAATACACTTCATACACAAATTTAACACACACACACACACACGCTGATGATGATACATCTGCACAGCGTGTGTGTGTTTTCATTAATCTAACTCTGTTTTAATGATGGAAGGTCTGATGGCAAGCTGCGTCAATTAGCTCTGCACTGAAGGGCGTGTGTGTGTGTGTGTGTGTGTGTGTGTGTGTGTGTGTGTGTTCAGTGGCGCCGACGCCCTAATCTGACTGCCCTCCACTTGACACTTTTGAGTCTTTCTTTTTCTCTCCTTTGGCTGACTTTCGGTTTTTCATCCAGAGTGAATTCATTGGTCCATTGCTCGCGCACACGCACACACACACACACACACACACACACACGGTCACACACACAATGGCTCACCGAGGTCGGCGGCAGTGTAATCATGCCCTCTGAAGTAGACCCGGTCATGTTTGTAGACGGGTCGTCTCAGGTTCTGCCGGTCACACACTCTGGTCAGCAGCTGGCTCGGCTTCAGCTGGTCCCTCCACTGGTTCACCCCCGAGCTGAGGGCGAGAGACACAGAGAGAGAGAGGGAGAGAGAGAGAGAGAGAGAGAGAGAGAGAGCTGACTGGTTAAGCTCAAAGAGAGAGAGAGAGAGAGAGAGAGATCTGTGTGTTTTGATGATTAATTCCCACTGTAATCACACACCTTGTAGTGTAATATCAAACCAATCAAATCCATTGAATTCAGTTATACTCAGAGGTGGAAGTAACTAATTACATTTACTCATGTTACTGTAATTGAGTAGCTTTTTTGTGTACTTTTACTTTTTTGAGTATTTTAAGTCAGTTCTTTTACTTTTATTCACGTACATTTTTGCACTTCACTGGATTTTAAATCAGGTCCATTACAGAGAATAAATGATCAGTGCCAGACTGAGGAACCTTTCACAATAAAAGCTAGGGTCAGCAGAGATGAGAAGAGGGCCCCTGCCTCTACTTTGTTGGTTCTACTTTTTGCTATTTCCCAATTTCACAATAAAAGCTGCACAATGAAAAACTGCAGCGAGGACCATTTAGACTCGACTGGCAAAAAAATGTGGAATAAATGTTGGAAAAAAATGGAAATATATCAAAGAGTTGAGAACCATGTAGACTCAACCATCATGTCATGTGTCGGTTGAGTCTACAGGGTCCTCGCTTCAGTTTTAGTGTAATGCCCCTTTAAAAGCATGTGGTGTGCAGCGTGTTCTCTCCTCCTTTTCTAACTGCATGGAAAAGATCCCAGCTAACACAGTTACTGTTTGGAAAAAGGAGCTCAGTCACTTTTACTGCCAGGACATTTGACATGAGACACTTTGGACTTTTACTGCAGGAGATTTTTACTGCACTACTTCTACTTCTACTGCAGTCACATACCAGCAGAGGAACAGTACTTCTACTTCTACTGCAGTCACACACCAGCAGAGGAACAGTACTTCTACTTCTACTGCAGTCACATACCAGCAGAGGAACAGTACTTCTACTTCTACTGCAGTCAGATACCAGCAGAGGAACAGTACTTCTACTTCTACTGCAGTCACATACCAGTAAAGGAACAGTACTTCTACTTCTACTGCAGTCAGATACCAGCAGAGGAACAGTACTTCTACTTGTACTGCAGTCAGATACCAGCAGAGGAACAGTACTTCTACTTCTACTTCTACTGCAGTCAGATACCAGCAGAGTGACAGTACTTCTACTTCTACTGCAGTCAGATACCAGCAGAGGAACACTAGTTCTACTTCTACTGCAGTGAAATACCAGCAGAGGAACAGTACTTCTACTGCAGTCAGATACCAGCAGAGGAACAGCACTTCTACTTCTACTGCAGTCACATACCAGCAGAGGAACAGTACTTCTACTTCTACTGCAGTCACATACCAGCAGAGGAACAGTACTTCTACTTCTACTGCAGTCACATACCAGCAGAGGAACAGTACTTCTACTTCTACTGCAGTCAAATACCAGCAGAGGAACAGTACTTCTACTTCTACTGCAGTCAGATACCAGCAGAGGAACAGTACTTCTACTTCTACTGCAGTCAAATACCAGCAGAGGAACAGTACTTCTACTTCTACTGCAGTCAACTACCAGCAGAGGAACAGTACTTCTACTTCTACTGCAGTCACATACCAGCAGAGGAACAGTACTTCTACTTCTACTGCAGTCAGATACCAGCAGAGTGACAGTACTTCTACTTCTACTGCAGTCACATACCAGCAGAGGAACAGTACTTCTACTTCTACTGCAGTCAGATACCAGCAGAGGAACAGTACTTCTACTTCTACTGCAGTCAGATACCAGCAGAGGAACAGTACTTCTACTTCTACTGCAGTCACATACCAGCAGAGGAACAGTACTTCTACTTCTACTGCAGTCAAATACCAGCAGAGTGACAGTACTTCTACCGGAGGAGCAGTTTGTAGTACTCTTTCCACCACTGATAGTATCTGAGTGGGTTTTTGTGCAAAGTGTGTCAATGTGCGATGTGCTTTAATTAAATTTGGGTGTAATTTATTTTTTGTTCAATCATGTGTCCGTTATCACTATCATTATCGTTATTAGTAGTAGTATCTGTGCTTGTTTTATACACAGACTTTTATTTTCATAACTGGAGTGTCAGAGAAAAATGTACATTATTGTTTTTGTTATTATTATTTACATTTTTTTTTTCCTGAAGTAAAACTGAGACTGTGTCAAGATGCCAAGTTCAGTGACAAGAGGAGAGGATTATGAATGTCTGCACAATATGACGAATGATGAAAGGAATGGGGCGACGGCAAACATATTTTTCTTATTTTTCTTGTGTTGCGTTGGAAATGTGGATGCACGTCATTGAGGAAAGAAATAAAAAACTCAAAGCAATCTTTAAAAATGTAAAACACTCTTCCCTAGTGTTCATGCAGCAGCTGTATAATATGATGTGTCATTCTTTATTTCATTACTACTATTATATTCTCTGCTGCTGCCATGTCCTTACCCCCTCAAGGATCAACAGTTATTCTAATCCTATAAATAATATACAAACAAGTAGTTTACGGTCATGATAGGAGACAATCAATGAATGTGGAGAACCCAACCTTGCACCGCACACACACACACACACACGCACAGCAGGAGGCGGCAGGTGTGTACTCACAGGCAGTAGGTCTGCGGCAGGCCACAGCGGGCGGCGTACTTGGACAGGAAGCGGTTCTCCAGGTCGATGACCGTCTCCCCGATCTTCTCGTCCTTGGTCAGCATGTCGTAGTCGTACAGCATCACCCGCAGGTCCTTCTCCAGAGGCAGGCAGCAGGTCAGCTCAAACAACCTGGAGGAAAGACCAAAGTCACTTTCACACACGACGACGACGACCGGCAGCTTCCACTACGGCTGTCGAGGCTTTTTTACAAACCAAATACAAACCACGTCTGACACATTCATGGAGGGTCACTGGAGAATCAGCTGTGCGCAAATAATCTCTCAATCTGGAACAACACTGCAAAAAGTCAAAATCTTACCAAGATTATTTGTCTTATTTCAAGTCAAAAATGTCTTATTCCTAGTCAAAATATCTCATTACACTTAAAATAAGACATGATCACCTCAGAAGTAACTTGTTTTTAGACAATTGTCTCTTGTTTCAAGTGAAAATTTGCTTGTTTCATTGCCAAAATTTGTTTCTTGTTTCTAGCTAATTTTCACTTATTTCAAGTGAGTTTTCACTTTTTCCACTGTCAAATTTTGCCAATGAAACAAGCAAATTTTCACTTGTTTCAAGTGAATTTTCACTTGAAACAAGTGAAAATTGTCTAAAAACAATTTACTTCTGAGGTGATCATGTCTTATTTTAAGTGTAATGAGATATTTTGACTAGAAATAAGACATTTTTGACTTGAAATAAGACAAATATTCTTGGTAAGATTTTGCGTTTTTGCAGTGAAGCAGCTTATGGTTAAACACGCTTGTCGGAGCGTGCCTGTAGGCTACATCCATGGTGCCATCCCATTGGTCCGATGGGCCCGTTATTCTTAAAACCCCAATCGTCCAAAAAATGTCCCAATGGATCTAGAGCCTATTACTCCGATGGCCCGTTATCCTTAAAAACAAACGCCCATCGCTCTGAAAATACACACTCTGGAGTTGTTGAAGTTCAGTGTCTGCCGGGTTTTGCATCCACGCCTGTTTACCCTAACCTTAACTTGAGGAAACCCCCAGCCTAAACCAAATTTTAGCAGTGAGCAAAGCAAACTATTGGGGTTTCAGGAATAATGTGTGTGTGTGTGTGTATATTCAGGATAAAAAGCACAATTTCTGTTAAATCGACTGCATTTCTATAGCGCTTCTCTAGCCTACTGACCTCTCAAAGTGCTTTACAATGTTTGCCTCACATTCACCTATACACACACACATTCACACACTGATGGCAGAGGCTACCATGCAAGGAGCCAAGCTGTCCATCAGGAGCGGTGAGGGCTTCATTGTCTTGCTCAAGGACACTTGGACACACTCTGGAGGGGCTGGGGATCGAACCGGGAACCAACCGATTACCAGACGACCGCTCTACCTCCTGAGCCTCGCCGCCCCCTGTCCTGCTTTGCTCTAGTCTATTGTATTCTACTCTGGTTTACTCTATTTATTTTGTTTTTCTCTGTTCTATTTTCCCTCTGTTGTATTCCATGCATGATTCCTATTCCATTCTATGATTTTAACTTTGCTGCAGTTCATGTTTATTAACAGGAATCCCAGTAATTTCAGGCCAGCTCACACACAGCTCAGTTCAGTCCCATTACCTATTCTAGTCTAGTCTACTCTATTCATTCTTTGTTAAACACACACTGGCTTCATCTTGAGATCCAGAAGAGAGAATCTGAAACAAACTTTGGCGTGACATGATGTAATGTGACGGGACGGGACAGGACGGGACGTGACGTTGGCATGGTGTGTGACGTACTGTATTTTAGTGTTAATGAGTTTTAAACTGGACTGCAGTGTGGACATCTTTGAATTCCTCAGTTCTCTTGTAGTTCGGGAGAGACAGTCTGAGGTGTGCATTCTGTTGCCTCCAGACGGTCACTCTATACTGTCTGATGTGTGCTGCACCTCTGCTCTACTCTCTGTCCTGTCACTGGGTTTGGTGTGAGTGTAGCGACCCCTACTGGTGTGGAAAAAAAATTATGAGAAAGAGAGAGAGAGAGAAAGAGAGAGAGAGAAAGAGGACTGAAGGTAAGGACTGGAAAAGAGAATAATCAAGGCAGGATGAGAAGTGCTTCGAACTGACCACTGAAGCTGCTGCATTCAATAAAATAGTCGACATGTGACAAAAGCAATGTTGTTGATCTTACTGTTTACTTTAAGATGCAGTTTGTGTCGTTTTCATGAGAAATAATGCCTTAGTTTCAGTCTTAGTGATGTTTCTGGGAAAGACAAGGGAAAATCCACCCATTAGAATTGCATGACACCTCATGAGCCTTTAAAATCAGGACATCGTCTTGGTGCACAGAAAGTGATGTGTTTTGCATATCAGGTAATCAGGAATATTACCCTGCAATTTGTGGGCTTCTTTGTACCATAGTAGGTACAGCACAGCAGCTCTGCCATTCAGAAATAAATAATCGGGTGCTTGGAAAGTCTCCAAATGAAACAGGGCAGTGATAAGAACGCAATAAAATAGGAATACTGTAAATATTGGTTGTGGCTTTACTCAATGGAAAGACCTAAAGGAGGTGCAAGTCATCAAAAATGATCCAGCAGCAGCTTTGAGATTAGCCAGCTCTGTATTCTGAAATTTTTGACTACTGTCAGTCATTATGATAAGTGTGAATTTTGGCCGTGGCTACATGTCTTCAGTTACTAAATGGATAACTGAGTCTGTAGACACTGGAGGAATTTGGGGAGTTGGAAGCAAAAATCACTGAGCAGTCACTATTTGTGGTCACAAGCACAAAAGTTAGAGTGCAGAGTTACAGATACAAAAACAAAATGCAAAAAAAAAGAAAAATGATTGAATACTCGTTCACCTAAAAGTGTAAGAACTGCTTCTTCACTGGAAAAGAAAATCAGGTCATTTATATTACACATATTAATGTCTAAATCTGAAATATTATTTCCAGATAAGAAACGGCATTCTTTAGATTAAAATTATAGAGCGAGAGAGAGAGAGAGAGACCAAGTGTGAGACAAGCAGAGAAAGAGAGAGAGGAGACAGACAGACAGACAGATTAAAGGGACATTGCGTACTTTCCAAAAACAGGGTCCAGTGTACAGGGGATGTAGTTGTCATGGTCATTGATAGTCTTTTTCCCCAAGGTGATCTTCACATAGGGGTCACACTGAAAACACACAAGATGCATGGAATACTTAGTCATTTTCTATTAATTTCCTACAGGGCGGATTTGGCAGTGAAACATTTTCATTATAGTTTGTGCCTGCAGAGCGTAAAATATTAATTCCAGGTGTCCAATGTGTCACAGTTCTCTGCAACTTTTATCTGACTGACAAAGTAAATTAACAAAATAATAAAAGTGGAGGCTGAGGTTAAGAGATGAGCTACAAAGGAATGTCATAGTTTTTTTTTTTTTTTCAACCCTGTCACAGTGACCCATCAATCTGCTTCTGAGGGCTTCCAACCAACATGTGTTCTTCCTTTCATTCACTTGTTCATTCATTTACTCTACGTTCCCTCAGCTCTATGCTCTGTCAACTCTATGTTCCATCAGCTCCATGTTCCCTCAGCTCTATGTTCCCTCAGCTCTATGTTCTGTCAACTCTATGTTCCCTCAGCTCTATGTTCCCTCAGCTCTATGTTCTGTCAACTCTATGTTCCCTCAGCTCCATGTTCCCTCAGCTCTATGTTCCCTCAACTCTATGTTCTGTCAACTCTGTGTTTCCTGAGGTCCATGTTCCCTCAGCTCAATGTTCCTTCAGCTCCATGTTCCCTCAGTTCTATGTTCCCTCAGCTCTATGTTCCTTCTGCTCTATGTTCTGTCAACTCTATGTTACTTTTGCTCTATGTTCCTTCAGTTCTATGTTCCTTTTGCTCTATGTTCCCTCAGCTCTATATTCCTTCAGCTCCATGTTCCTTCAGCTCTATATTCCTTCAGCTCTATGTTCCTTCAGCTCCATGTTCCCTTAGCTCCATGTTCCCTCAGCTCTATGTTCCCTCAGCTTTATGTTCCTTCTGCTTTATGTTCCTTCAGCTCTATGTTCCATGTTCCTTCAGCTCCATGTTCCCTCAGGTCTATGTTCCTTCTAATCTATGTTCCTTCATCTCTATGTTCCTTGAGCTCCATGTTCCCTCCGCTCTGTGTTCCCTCAGCTCTATGTTCCCTCAGTTCTATGTTTCTTCAGCTCTATGCTCAGTTTGATCAGTTTTATGTTCCCTCAACTCTAAACGGTCCATACTCTTGACCAAATGTTTGTGTCCATCATTGTGATCAGTGCATGTATAGTGAGACAAAAATTTCATTAAAATGTTTTCTATAAAATAAAAAATGCTGACTTGTTTATACAAAGTAGCGAAAAGTTTTAACAAAATATTATCTTGTTAGAACCACCTTAACCTTGGGATGATCTCCACTTATTCATCCCTTTCTGTGCTTTCCTTTCTGCTGGGTTAAAATCCTTTCTACTGCACGACTTTCACCAGACTGTGATCTATTGATCCTCCCCTGATCCCCTCATCCTCACCGACCCCATACCTTGCCGTTGGTGTCTTTGGGCTGCAGTCCGCTGGCCTGGATTATGTAGATGCGGACCAGACACTCTTCGATGCCGTTGGGCGGCAGCTGCCTGAACTGCCTGGGTGGACGAGGGGCGGAGGGGTCATCCGGCAGGGTGTAGATCTTAAACATACCCTGATGCCCCAAAGAAGAAGGGGGAGGGAGGGAGGAGAGAGGGGTGAGAAAGAAAAGTTGTTGTTTGACATTTAAAGAAACCAGCAAAATTGAATTGTCCTCCTTGGGAACGGATAGATACACTTTGCTGGTGTTCTTTGGCAGAAAATAGTTCCCAAAGAAACTCTTTACTCTTGAGGGCTGTGGATTATGTTGGGTATCTGTGTCACTGTTTTTGGAAAGAGCTGTTATTGTTGAGTTTTTCACTTTTTTTTTTTTTTTTTTTTTTTACAGTTTGAGCTCCATTAAAAAAAAAAACCCACCCAGCTCCATTTTATTAGGGTGAAGGAACACAGACTGGAAACTTCACCAAATCACACAGAAACTATCTGGATGGACAGGCAGCACAAGAAGGGAGTGGGAACTTTTTTTTTTTTTTTTCATATTTTGTTGGAACTTTTCCTTTAATGGAGATGAACAGAACCAGGGTGAGCTGAATTAAAATGAAAGGAATTACAGTCGATTACACTGAACTGAGCTGGACGGCAGCCAAGTGAAATCAGATGAAATGTCAAGAAAGAGAAGAACGGAGTGGGAAAAAAACAAACAGAAGAGGATATAATAGAAGAGAAGAGAAGAGAAGAGAAGAGGAGAAGAGGGCTTTAACCTTGAATTCTCCCACCACTGAAGGATCCTCCCCTTCGTCCTGAGTTTTCCCTCTGTACAGTTTGAACGTCTGACAGAAATCTGAGAGACCCGCGAAGGCCTCGACCTTCTCCAACTCCCTGTCATACACCTGGAGGAGGAAGAAGAGGAGGAGGAGGAGGAGGAGAGAGGAGAGGAGAGACTTAAATTGATCGTTTCATGTGCTTTATTGCTTTGGCAGCATTGTTTTCAACCTTCATGCCAATAAAACTCGTTAAATTGAAATTGAGAGGAGCGGACAGGAGAGGAGAGCGAGTTTCCACCGTGTGTGTGTGTCTGTGTGTGTCTGTGTGTGTGTGTCAATGTTATTGGTCTATTTGGCTGATGATTCATTTCAACAACAACACGGTGTTTACGAGAATGGCACGGAGCTGCGGATTTTATCTTTCTCTGGGGTAACACACACTCTCTCTCACACACACACAGTGGTATTTGCGTCAGAGACATCTTTATTTTTAACACCCTTTATCAGGTTGCCAACGTAACACACACTCACACACGTACACGCAGACAGACACACACACTCACACATACACAAACTATCCTATATGGCATCATAGCTGAGTATTGGCCAGTGTAATTCCACTGGTATTGGATTAAAACCAGAGCCAAAAGCTACTCAACACTATATTACACTCACACTGTAGGGACGCTGGCAGGAGACAGTGTGTGTGTGTGTGTGTGTGTGTGTGTGAGTGTGTCTGTGCGTATCTGGGCAGGGACCTCCATGTGTCAGAAGCACAAAAAGATTCATTTGTTTTCATTAGTGATGTTTGTTTACATCGGTGACACACACACACACACACACACACACACACACACACACACACACATACACAAAGACACATTGGCCTGGATTTGTAGGCACATCAAGACATAAGCATGCACACACACAAACACACCATGCACACAAACACACACTTGCATTAAACCCTAATTGTCTGGCATTCCCTCATTCTTTCCTGCTCGCTCTCTCTCTCTCTCTCTCTCTCTCTCTCTCTCTCTCTCTCTCTCTCTCTCTCTCTCTCTCTCTCTCTCCCTCTCTCTCTCTCTCATTCGGAGGAGCGACAGTTTTGCGGGGACTTGTTGAAAGGCGAACTTTGAGAGGCTGGAAACTGTGCTTCACTTCAACACACACCGACCAAACCTACAGTGCTATCAAAGAGGGGGAGGAGGAGGGGGAGGAGGAGGGGGAGGAGGAGGGTGAGGATGAGGAGGGTGCACTGGGGCAAAAATGGAAAATGGAAACAGTAGCTCACCGAGTGACTTCAGTAGCGAAAACTTACCTAACCTGGAGTCCGGGGAGAGATAACCAGGGAAGGGAGAGGAAGGGGGGGGGGAATGGAGGTTATAAAAAGAGGACAGAGGTTATGAGGATAGAGGGGTGAGGAGAAAAGGAGGAGGAGAGGGGGGATTATGAGGCAAACAAGAGAGGAAAAGGTTTATTGTGGAGGAAAAGGGGAGTGATGGATTATTACAAGGATTATTATAAGGGAGAAAGGGGGAAGGAAAAAGACCTGATAAGGGAAAACGGGTGAGGGAGAGGGTTATTATAGAAGGGAAAAAAGGGGGGAGGAGGGTTATTACAGAGGGAAAAAGGGGGGAGGAGGGTTATTACAGAGGGAAAAAGGGGGAGGAAGGTTATTATAGAAGGAAAAAGGGGGGAGGAGGGTTATTATAGAGGGAAAAAAGGGGGGAGAAGGGTTATTATAAAGGGAAAAAGGGGGAGGAGGGTTATTATAGAGGGAAAAGGGGGGAGGAGGGTTATTATAGAGGGAAAAGGGGGAAGAAGGTTATTATAGAGGAAAAAAGGAGGAAGAAGGTTATTATAGAGGGAAAAAGGGGAGGAGGGTATTATAAAGGGAAAAAGGGGGAGGAGAGTTATTATAGAGGGAAAAGGGGGGAGGAGGGTTATTATAGAGGGAAAAAGGGGTGAGAAGGGTTATTATAAAGGGAAAAAGGGGGAGGAGGGTTATTATAGAGGGAAAAGGGGGGAAGAAGGTTATTATTGAGGGGAAAAGGGGGAGGAGGGTTATTATAGAGGGAAAAAGGGGGAGGAGGGTTATTATAGAGGGAAAAGGGGGAAGAAGGTTATTATAAAGGGAAAAAGGGGGAGGAGGGTTATTATAGAGGGAAAAAGGGGGAGATGGGTTATTATAGAGGGAAAAAGGGGGAGGAGGGTTATTATAGAGGGAAAAGGGGGGAAGAAGGTTATTATTGAGGGGAAAAGGGGGAGGAGGGTTATTATAGAGGGAAAAAGGGGGAGGAGGGTTATTATAAAGGAAAAATGGGGGGAGGAGGGTTATTATAGAGGGAAAAGGGGGAAGAAGGTTATTATTGAGGGGAAAAGGGGGAGGAGAGTTATTATAGAGGGAAAAAGGGGGAGGAAGGTTATTATAGAGGGAAACAGGGGGGAAGAAGGTTATTATAGAGGGGAAAAGGAGGGAGGAGGGTTATTACAAGAGGGAAATGGGGAGGAAAAGGAGGAGATTATTATGAGGAAAAAGGCGGGAGGACAAAGATTAGGTGCTTCAATAACGATTTCTATTAACCATCACTAATAAATGGTAAACTGATAGTTAATTAAATTTTGTAAAGTAACTTAAGTAAAGCACTTATTAACAGTTTATTGTTGAATGCATTATGACAGTTTATACACTATATTAAGTATTTATAACATTACACAGATGGATGGGACAGATATTTTATAACACTTTGTTAATGGGTAATAACTGATTTGTAAACCATCTATAAACATTATTGATGAAGCTATTATAAAGTTGTAACTGATGTTGATAATAACAAATAACAACAATAATAATAATAATCATGTAGCGCATCTTTTAACGTTATTTGGATGGCCTATAATAAAGTTAGCAGCTATGTTCTTTAACAAATTATTACGATCATCAGTTGCAATTTTATAATAGCCATCAAAACCAAGTTTATAGATGGTTTACAATACAATTATTACATATTAAAAAGTGTAAATAAAATAAAGTGTCTGATCCATCTATCTATGTAATGTTTGTTGCAAAACGATTCCTTAACAGTTTACAAATCACTAGATAATCATTAACAAATAATTTAAACTGTGTATAAAATATTAATTTCTGCAACAAAAAGCTGTTAAAAAAATAGTCTACTGTATCATAAGAAAAATTAATTATCATTTAATTATCATTTCTTTGTTTGTTAACTGTAAAATAACTATTAACTTTTAAGTTTATTAGTTCAATTTACCATTTATGACCCTAACCCTCGTCCTGTTTCTTGTTTTGTCGTCTCTTTTTTATTTTTTTAAAAGAACTAAAGAACTTCATTAGCCCGGTTTTAAGACGCACCAGACCTCAAATCTAAAATGCCACCAAGGTTTCTCAGCTGCGGTCGTGTGAGTGAGCTCAGATTTCCCGCTGAATGAGATCTGTCTTCGTTTTGGGGCGGAGACGATGTCAGTCTCGTCTTTGTTGAACTTTAATTTCAGTTTTTAATGACTCCTGACTGTGAATCCAATTGGCCCTGAGGGATATTAAACTTTTACTCTACTATCCGGGTGGAGAGGGGTGAGAGAACAGACATGGCATGGAGATTTGTTGGAAAAGAGACGAGGGTAGAGGTGAAGAAGGGGATGAGAGAGAGAGAGAGAGAGAACTGATGAAGAGGATGATGTAAATGAAAGAGAGGTGCGGAAAAAGCGGTTCATTTCAGTGCTGGAGCACCAAACCCACTACCAAGGGAGAGGGGAGAAGGTTTAGACAAAGCAGTGACGTGTGTGTGTGTGTGTGTGTGTGTGTGTGTGCATCTGTGTGTGTGTGCAGCAATGCAGATAACTCAACATGTACCTCTGACACTCACCATGCCTCGTCTGCAGCTGCAAAACACACCGAGCGAATGTTTAAAGCTGCATGTGGCGGGATATTCATGTAAAAACACACCCGACTTTTCTGCATAAATCACAAAGGAAATACTCGTCGCGCTCAGAGGTGACGACAAAATGAAAAATGACTTTCTTTTTTTCACCTTGTTAGGTAATTCCTCATTTCATAATGCACACCTATTCAACGATAAATGCCCAAAACACAAAAAGTCCCATTCTTTTTATTTAGTGGAAAGTCGTGTATCTTTAAAGCAATTTTTTTTTTTTACGAGCACCATTACAGATGTATTTTTGGTTGTTTAGCTGATCAGCCAGGATCAGCACTTTTTTTTTTTTTAATCTGGAGTTTGTGACTGCTCAAGCATATGCAGACAGCATTTTTCAGCTTTTGAAAACATTTCAAAAGGTCCTTATCTGCTTTATGTCCCATGTTGCCAGCAGAAATACAGTGAATCCTGAAAGCACAAGGCCATTGAAATACTGTTTCCTCGTGACTTTAAGAGAAATTAATCACTGAATATTTGTTTTGATTGTGGTCTTAAAGTATTTTTTTTTATACATAACAAGAATACTGATCACATTTAATGCTTTTGTGATGATGCTAAACTACCTTGTAGCCTCCAATTAAACATAAATGATGCAGTTAAGTCCATGTTGGTGTGCACCTCACACAGTTTCACACATATTGCACCTGCAGAGCCTTCCCATCACACATCAGCACTATGGAGACACTCTGTCTTAAACATGTGCTCTTCAACAGGAATTAGTGCCCAAAGAAACCCGAGGAACATGGAGTTTGTGTCTGTGTCATGTAAATTTATGATGGTTTGAGCTCCACAAAACAAAACGAATCCTGTCCCATTGTATTGTGGTAAAGAGAGGAAAAAGTGGAAACGTCACCAAATCACACAGAAACCATCTGGATGGATAGACTGCACTATGGGGTTTAGAGTGGGAAAATAAAATTAAACACTTTTATTTACATATCTTACTACCTGGTCATGCCTATCCTTTGGTGAATGCTTTAGGGACCGCAAGGTGACCACTGGAGTCGAGAGGATGATGCAAGCAAAAGACTCGTCTGGAAACACTGGCTCACTGCAGGACTCACAAGCACCAAACCCACTACCAGGGGAGAGGTGGGAGGTGGGGGAGGCGGGGGGGAGGAGGAAAGAGAGAGGGGCTCCAAGTGATGGAGGAAGAGGTGAACTGAGGCTCAACAAGGGTGGAAACAGTGTCTCACTTGACTGTGACAGTAGCGAGTCTAACCAAACCCAATATCTAGGGAGAGAGGGAGGGAGGGAGGAGAAGGGAGAGGGGGGAGAGATGGAGCTGGTGGAGAAGAGAGGAGAGGAGAGGAGAGGTGAGGAGAGGGGTGAGCCAAGCATGGAAACTGTGTCTCATTTTACTGAAGGCAAGCGAGGAGGAGGAGGAGGAGAAGGAGGTGACAGTGTAAACATGTCGGGGGGGAGAGAGGGGTGAAGACAGGGGTGAAGAGGGAGACGCTGGAAAGAGAAGAGGGAGATTTTCAGGTGAGGTAACCCAGCCTCCGGCGGCCATGTTGGCCTTGAGCGGCTGATTGTAAGGCGACGGCCTGGACGGCTCGACAGAACTGAACAGAAACGGCTGTCAAACTTTAAAAAAAAAGTCTTTCGACGTAATTTTTCTCAAACTGAAACGAGCCCAAATATGTTCCTGTGATCATACTTCACCTCAAAAAAAGAGTGTCTCATGTCTAAATGATTAAGGAGCAGCTATTTCCAAAGATACACATTTTTCATCAGCATGACAAAGAATTGGCTTTGTTTTTGACATTATTATCACTGACATGGACAACGCTGGTCACACAGGCTACGTAACATTAAATATGAAAAACGACCTCAGCAAAGGAAGTTTCCAGTGAAGTTTTATCGCTCTCAGATTTTACCTCAGAGTGTTATAGACTAGAGATGAAGAAAAGGCTAAAAATAACTGGTTTTACTTTTAAATGTGCACGCTGACTGTGATAAACAGGATTATGTCGACATGTTTAATATCTGTGCAGGTTTTGACTGGACGTTCATCTCTGATACACCCGATTGGTTGTGCGCTTAGAAAATCGTTTTCAGTTTTTGCTTTCAGTTCGATTCCACACTGGGTTTACTCATCTCAGTTCAGTTTTTTATTTTTCTTAATTTTTTTAATGTTTAGTTTTATTTATTATTGGAACACACTACCTTTAGACATCAGGGAAGCCGGCTCACTAGACATCTTTAAAAGAAGATTAAAGACCCACCTTTTCACTCTAGCCTTTAACTAGCTCCTATTTTATTCCACACTGTTGTCTTTTATTGTTTTATTTGCATCTTTTGTTTTATTTCAAATTTTATTTCAATTTTTAGCCTTTTCTTTTTAATTTCACCCTGTGCTGTGTTTTATTCTTATTAATGTTTTACTTAATGTGTTTTCAAATGTTCTTCTTTTTATTGTGAAGCACTTTGAGCTGCAATTCTTGTATGAAAGGTGCTATACAAATAAAGTTTTTTTATTATTATTATTATTATTATTAGATTCAGCATTAGTTGTAGTTTGTTTTTTCATTATTATAACATGGGTATATAGTAGTATAGTCTCAGTAAACATCAGCACCAACACCTCCTCATGTTGTTGTGTTGACAAATTTGACAAAATTGTCAAAACCTAAAAATAACACCATTTTCTATATATTTTTATTTAATTTTACTTAGTTCTGTAAGTACACAGTGTCATTTCAGTTGGTTTTCATGTGTTTCTAAAGTCGAGTTTTTACTTTTATCTATTTGTTTTTTTTAGGTGTTAATAATTTTAGTTTCAACTCTAATAACCCTCGGTGTAGACGAGAGCTGGAGACAAGACGTGTGTGACATCAGGAAACAAATCCAAGCCGTCACTCTGCTCACTTTTAACGAGAACGATTACAGACACATGACGACAAGTTGGTTAATCTGTTTTTCTATCCTGACGGCTACACATTTAGACGTTATTTGTGCACCTAATTCTCTAACAGGCCTCCGTGACGGCAGCAGATGTGACCGATGGACGTGCGCCGCGGTTTCTACAGAGGCCTCCGCCGTCGTGATGCAACCGTGAAGCCTCGGCGGAGGAGGAGGAGGAGGAGGAGGACGAGGAGGGAGCCGGTGGAAACACAAACACAGAGGCGACAGAAAAGGAGGTGACAGCGCAGGCGAGGTGGAGGACAGAGGCAAACGGGGTGAACCGGAGAGAGAGAGGGAGAGCGAGCCAGGCTGGAAAACAGTGCCTCAGTTGACAGTAGCGAACAAACAGTCAGTCAAAAGGGTAGAGCGAACGCAGGAGGAAGGAGAGATTTGAGGGGAAAAATGTAAAAAAAGGAGGTGACAACGCTGGCCGAGGCGGAGGGGAGAAGTGAGGACGGGGTGAGACGGAGGTAAAGGAGGCGGCTGAAGCCAGGCGAGGTCACGGGGGTTGGAAACAGCGGCTCATTTCGTGTCACCGCCACGGTAGCAAATCGGACCAAAACGTGTCAAAAGAAAGAAGCAGGAGAAGGTGGATCACAAAAAAAAAAAAAAAAAAAAAAAAAAAAGGGAGGCGTCGGCTCAGAGGAGGTGGAGAGGACAAGTGAGCACAAACCAAACCAAGGCAAACCAAGGCAAGGATGGAAGCAGTGGCTCATGGGTCATTTTACCACTTTCCATCCAGCTGTCAAGAGAATTTCAGGCAAACTTTTGAAATGTCGCAAAAAACCTAAACGGCGACTTAGATGTGTTTCCACCGTCCGGGGCGAAGCAGACTAATTGCCCTTCAGTGAGTGTCAGAAAGAAATACAGCCGCAAGAGAAAAATGGAAAGAATGGATCGTTACTGGGCAAACTGGGGTATTGTTCTTCAGCGTCAGCCAACTGTGGGCCGCGTTTAAGGACGAAAACACGCAACGCACTTTAATGGACGAACTAATGGCTTCTGCGATGACAACGGAGGCTTAGTGCAGGCGAGCGTTTTGGCGTCCGAGCTGTTTATCAAGGACGATCTGAACGTCTGCGTTATGATTTATTCGACGAATGCTTTTCCGCCCCCGTTCACGGCCTAATTTATTGTCTCGCCTGCGTCAAACGACTATAAAAGCTGTTTTCTGACGCACTAAAAAATGGAAAGAACTGATAGTCACTGGACAGGCTGGTATTGTTCTATAATGTCAGCTAATTTTCGGGCTGTAATTTACGATTTCATCCGAGAATGAAAACAGAATACACCAACTAACGACCTTACGATGATGATGGAGGCTTATATATGACTCAAGTGGCGGGATTTATGACGTTTCTGGGTGGACTGATATCTAATAGATCATGCTATTCATGCCTTTGACTGCATAAATCACTCAAAAAATGCATTTCCATCCCCATTAATTATCACTTTTCCTTAATTATCTCCCAAAAACATGCTTTTTTTGCGATATGGACGCAATCGAGATTCACGATTCTGCATGTTTCACCTTTGATGCATCCTAATGTGTATGTAGCTTTGGTAAAGCAGTCAAGGTAACACATTATAATAACAGTACAACAAGTAACGCTACTTAATGTTAGTTAATGCCGTAATGGTTAATTAACTGTTAGTTAATGATTATTATGGCATTTACTAATGTTAATAATATCTACAATAACCCTTAAATAAGATATAAATAAAAACCTTGGCATGAACAGCATTAGTACATGATTCTTAGACACATTAGTTAACGGTTAGTTAACTGTTACTTAATGTTTATTACCTGTTACTTCATGTTTATTACCTGTTACTTAATGTTTATTACCTGTTACTTAATCTTTATTACGGCATTAACTAACGTTAATTGTTGTACTGCTATTGTAAAGTGTTACCGGAGTCAAAGAAAAACAAGTAAGGAGTAGAAAATGCGAAATAACTTTTAAAGGGGGAGCTCGGGGATGCATTTGCAGTCTAATTTCAGCTAAAAACAAAACCCCAAAAAAAGCCCAGTGATCAGATTCCGACGAGATTAGTCATCCATTTGGGCATCAAACAAGGAGACTGACGTTTGCGCTGAAACGCTCTGTTCCCGAAGGAGGGGAAAGGTCGGGGTTTGGGGTTAAGAGAACCGGGCCGATGAGGGCGAGGAGACCGTGAGTGATGCGTGGGCTCACGGGAAGGCGCGGGGGGGGGTTTAAAGAGAGCGAGGCTAAAGACAGACGCTGATGACAGCTGACGCCATCGCACAAAGCCGGCGGAGCGGTCCCGAGGTCTGCTGGGAAGCGGGGTAAGGGCCGAGCGAGAGGGGAGAGGTCTCTGCGTCACTTCGGCGACCGGGCGAAAGTCGGACTGTGGCCTTTCCTCTATCTGCGATCCCCCTGTGGCGCTCCCGCACCGATGCAAATTCACCACGGATGAGTCATCGGGAGTCGCTGGAAAACTGCTGGAATGTCACGACGCTGGCAGGGCATGAGAAGAGAGGAGGAGGAGGAGGAGGTGGAGGAAGGATGGAGGGATGAAGGGATGGGGAGAGTTGGGGGATTTTGGCGAAAGGGCTGATTTGTAATTCAAATTGGTGACTTTTTTTTTTTTTTTTTTTTTTTTTTAAATCCAAGTGCAAAACATCTTGACCAAATGGAGAAAAAGGTTCATTTTGTTGATCGGATTTTTCTCCCTCCCTTTTTCTGAACCTCTCTCTCTCTCTCTCTCTCTCTTTCTTGTTCTTTCGATTTTTTTTTTTTTTTTTTTTAACACACACACACTCACACATTATGCCCAGATGTACGCCCACACACACACATAAACACATAGAAAATGTGGTTCAAAGTACACAAACACAGGCGAGCGAGGATCTACAGAGACATGCACACTTAAACACACACACACACACCACAAATACACACATTCGCATTCATCCAAACACACACACACACACACACAGATTAGCATGCACGCGCGCACACACAACACACACCAGGGTTCCTTCCCGCTCTGTCAGATGTAAAATTCCCAGACTTTTCCATGACTTTCCATGACTAAAGTGTTGAATTTTTATGATCCATAAAAACCTAAAATGTTGGTGTTTAAACCCACTTCAGATCCAGAGGACTAGAAGTTTATTATTCTGTTTTATTCTGTGGCGTAACATAATGAGAGCACAGTCAAAAATAAATAATATATCTTGTGAGGAACTGAATTACTTACGTTTTTAAACGGAGGCTGATATAACTCCATGATATTCCCTGATTTGTCCCAAGAATCGATTAATTCCCTGACCTTCCCTCTCTGGAATGGACTTTTTAGAATTCCATGACTTTCCAGGAATTGTCTCTGACACACACACACACACACACACACACACACACACACACACACTCACCTGCAGCGTGTCGAAGCCCTTGTCCAGGTACGTGCCGCACTTGTTCGTCTCTCCGGTCGAGGCGTAGAATTTGCTCCACCAGTCCATGAACTCGTCCTCCTGTCGGTCACACAGGCAGAGGTCAAAGGTCAGGCTGGCAGCACACACTGCTCTGTGACCTCTTTTTTTTTTTTTTTTTTTCTTTTTTTTATATTTATTTATTTGTTTGTCTTACATGCTGCTCTCTGGGTCTGCACTCCCTGGAGGATGTGCTGAATATAAAGTGTGACTCAGCTGAAGCTTGAAAAAACAAACTCGTTGTGTTCATTTTTCCAGTGAAACAGACTAAAAATCATGACATCATGAGTCAGATCTTCATGTTTTTCTCAAGAATTTACAGTCATAACGATCTAACTGCGGTTTTACCCGACTAGTTCACGACTTTTGTGTTTTTCTTGCTTTTGCAGAGAGGGCAAACACCATTTTTCTGCCGTTTGTCTTCATGCACTGATCCACCAAATGCTGATTTTTCCGTCCAAATTTAACATGCATGCTGTCCTCTTGATGTTTGAAATATAATGTATGTGTATCTTAAGCAAATAATTAGGTCCATTTTTCTCTTTTTTTCATCCACACTGAGCTGCAAAGTCAAACGGCAGCAACAATTATTTTCCCTCAGTGGCATTTATGGCGGTGATTTTCACTGATACGGAATATAAACTCCAGGAATGACCTTTGACCTTTAAAAGCACATGAAAATAAAAAAGTGCCCGGTCGCCTTTTGTGGAAGCAGCGTCTGAAATAACCGGTTTTTACATATAATTTTTTCCTATGATCGCATGGCAGCGTGGAGTTCGCCAACTCACGTCAACACAAGTAAAAATTGCCTCTGGTGGCTGCGCAGCGCGAAGGTCATGGTATATGGGCGTTGTGAGGCAATGGAAAAGGGCAATATCGTCTGCAGCAGAGATGGAGGGATAGGACCAAGTGGACGAAATCAACATGGACACCAGAGGGGACGGAGTTACGGTGCAGGAAAAAAAAAAAAAAAAAAAAAAGGTGCATCCTGAGTGTCGCAAAATGTGACACGTATGAATAAAAAAAAAAAAAAAACAGCACTGTCCCGTTTCTAGCTCTTTCCCATCGTTTGTCTTAAAACTCACCTCTTTTCTTTGGCTTTTGTAAGTTGTTGATTTTATATGTTCTTATATATACTGTCTTCTGTGATGTCTGTATTGTACTGTATTTTATGTTTTATGTGTTTTATGTTTTTATGTATTTTATGTTTTTATCTTACTGTACAGCACTTTGGACCTCTGTGGTTACTTTAAAGCGCTTTATAAATAAAGTTGGATTGGATTGGTCTATTAAAAAAATAAAAATCATACTATTCTGCGGGCACAGAGGTATTTGCCACATCTATTGTCTTTTCCACTGTCCCTTATTAAACAAGAGGAGACTGAAGGAAAAAATAAAAGTCCTCTCTTCCCACACGGAGCAGCAGGATGCCTGACTTTGAGGTATTTTACTCCACTCTTCATATTTGCACCACTTTTCATGCTTCTCATTTGTTGGTATAGAGTGTGTGTGTGTTTTTTTTTTTTATGTTTATGTTCTCAGACAAACTGAACTTGGGTTTGTCTTGGTGCTGCGGCTTTGACCCCTGACCTCAACGGCTGGCTGCTTCGGAGATTTGAAGGATTTCTCGCCGTGAGTCACTCTGTTTCAGCACATCAGGCGAAAGCTACTCTTTATGAAAAGGTCAGATTATACGACAGCACCGGATTAAGTCATGAGCCAAGCGGGCACATCTGAGGTGACACCGATTGATGTGTCAGTCACTTTTTTTTTTTTTTTTTTTTAACCGGCCGAGTGGAGCCGGAAAATCCCAGACCGGAAAATATCGAACTGAGACCAAAGGTACAAGAGTGACGTAAAAGCCGGAGGAGGATCTGAGGGTGAAACATCATCAAAAACAGGACAAATGATTTCATGGCAGCACCGTCCCTGCAGTTCTCTTTCCTCTAATATACATTTTTGAATCCCTCATTTATCATTTTTGTCTCGTTTATGGTTTTGTTTGCTCGTCTATGCTTTGTTGCTTTGTTTTTACGCCCTATATTGCCCCCATGTGTACGCCCCGTGACGTGATATACGCGCTGGTTTATGTTTATGTGTAAGACCCTAATGGGAAATCTGCCTTTTGTGTATATTTCTTTCATGCTACACTGAAACTCTGGTCATCATTCTTCCGTGGATTTAACTGCTTTTAATGTAAAAGCACTCCGACCCCGTGGAATAATTTACAGCGAGTCCCCTGACCGAGCGGCCAGGCAGCCGGTTGTAATTCCCAGCTCATCAGACGTCGAAGCCTTCTGCGCAAAAACCAGCCTTCAGCGTGCGTATGAGACACGGGCGGTGGTGATCTAGGATTAAGGGCGGGGAAGTGGGTGCAGGGAGGTGGTCAGGGTGGAGGGCGCGGCGTAAAATCCACAGGACCCTTCAAGCACAAGATGCAAGGTCCAAACCCGCGAGGGAGCGAGATGAGACAGTTTTGTTGAAGAGAGGTTTTTATTCCTAACCTTAACCTTTCCCTAACCTTAACCAAGAGGTTTTTATTCCTAACCTTAACCTTTCCCTAACCTTAACCAAGAGGTTTTATTCCCAATCTTAACCTTTCCCTAACCTTAACCAAGAGGTTTTTATTCCTAACCTTAACCAAGAGGTTTTTATTCCCAATCTTAACCTTTTCCTAACCTTAACCAAGAGGTTTTTATCCCTAACCTTAACCAGGGGTTTTTTATTCCTAACTTTAACCAAGAGGTTTTTATTCCTAACCCCAACCTTTCCCTAACCTTAACCAAGAGGTTTTTATCCCTAACTTTAACCAAGAGGCTTTTATTCCTAACCTTAACCTTTACTTAACCTTAACCAAGAGGTTTTTATTCCTAACTGTAACCAAGAGGTTTTAATGCCTAAACCTGTCCTTTCCCAACCTTAAACAGGTGTTTTTCTAGCCTAAACCTAACCACGTGATGCTGACACGTGGTAAAAGCGAGAAAGAAAAGGTGCGTCAGTATCTGACGACCTGGGAGTGAGAATGCGTTGCAGCAGCTTGGTAACTGGAGAACAATTCAGAAGATCTTTCACTGGATCTTCCTTCTGCTTCCTGCACTTGTTTTAACTGGATGATCCACTTGTTCCCTGCATGTGTGAGCTGGAGGTTTGTCTTTGCGTATTCTGGCATTATGTGGACATTTTTGCTTGTTTTCGACATGTAGATTGTTACTTGTTTTTGCATGTCTTGTATGTCTTGTCTTGTATGTCATGTATGTTTTTATGTAAGGTCACGCTGATGTGTGTTCCTGTTTGTGGCTGTTTTCTTGTTTTTATGATTTTATGTCTTTCAGAATTTCTTCACCGTCTTGGTTGGTGAATTTTGGCTCAACTGAGGAAGAAGGAAAATTAACAAAAGGTTTGAATGAATGAGCAAATCGTAAATCTATGTATCTGTCTATCTATCTATCTATCTATCTATCTTTTTTTTGTATATTTGTCTACTGTATGTTACTCCTCTCTTTTCCTTGTAGCGTAAACACTGCCTCACATGCAATTCAAAATTCCTGCTGAAAATGTCAGAAATTACAAAGAACAGGTTTTTCAAGAGGAAAGAGGATTTCTTTGAGATGCTTTTTTTCGCTCCAGAAAACAAATAACATGACAACATGATATGTGACGCTGCATCTGGCATAATCACTTTTGTGTATCTGTTCACCTCAGCAGATTTTACAGAGATCACGACACTTCATGTGTGACTTAACGATAAAATCATAATCTGTAATCCATAACTTCAGCAAACAGAGCTCCGAAACTTACCCATTGCACCGTCTAGCGGCGGCGTAATAGTGAGAGACAGGTCACACAGAAATGAAGTTTAGATAAAAAACACCAGTATTCACAGAGCAATTTAAAAGTGCACGATGAAAAGTGTCAAGCTTTAATTAAAAATATTAATTTGATGTTTTTTTTTTTTTTTTTTAGCAAAACGTCTTCATGCCCTCACATCAACCCCCTGGCAACTTTACACAGTGCACCTTTAATCTCTTAAGCAAAAACAAGCATTCATTTATCAAACACACAGACACACACCATGCACAGATATTCACAAAAACTCATTAAAAAAAAAAAATAAAAAAAAGGTGTCTAGTTCAGGATTACACAGGTCTTACACATGCTTACGTAACATATAAAGAGTTTCAGTCCAAAATGAAACATCCACCGTTTGAAAAAATAATAATAAAGAAAAAAAAAAGGACCAAAATGACCGCTGGCTTGAAAGAGAAGCCCGTTATGGCTTTCTATTAAAGCTATGAGTCATCTAGAGACCATCGAACACAATGTAGGTCTGTTTTGGAGGGAGAAGGATCTGTTTTGTTTTTTTTTTTTCTTTTTTTTGAAATATCGACTGGTGGGTTTCTCAGATTTGAATATGTAACTTTGTGGAAGGTTGTTTTCAAAAAAGGATTTATGCAACAGCTTCGAGTGAAACTTGATATATGTCGACTTACACGTCGTGTTTTCATGCGCTTGGTCGAGTGGGAGTCTGTTCACATTGGCAGCCTTCGAGGAGCTATTTCGACTGATTTTTGACCGCTTTCTCACAGAAAAACTACTCTGTGTGTGTGTGTGTGTGTGTGTGTGTGTGTTGACGACATCCCCCTGCCCCTGACGCAACGAGGAAACAACGACTACAAAGACGGAGAGAATACCAAGGGAGAGATCAAACTACCAGCCTGCCTCTTCACACACACACACACACACACACACACACATAGACACACACACATATTTCGGGTCCCCGCCCTGCAAACTTCAACCCTCCGAGGAACACTTGAGCTTAAAACACACTCATGACGCATGCACCACTTTTTCCTTTGTGTATATATGTGTGTGTGTGTGTGTGTGTGTGTGTGTGTGTGTGTGTGTGTGCAGGCCTAAATGTAGAACAAAAGTTCTCTTATGGCAAAGGATTTGTGTGGAATCCCCTTTCTCCTACTTCCCACAGACTCACTGACAAACACACACACACTCACTCACACACACACACACACACACACACACACACACACACACACACACACAAACAAATACACACACCGGAGGGAAAAACTATGGAATTCCTAATTTTTCCATAGCGGCAGCATGGCATGGAAAAGGGCAGCACGTGTCGTATAACTAGGACATGAAGCGGCTGGTGAAACACACACACACACACACACACACACACACACACACACACACACACACACACATGCACAGTCTCTGAGGCGTGAAGTGTCTGGTGTGTGTTAATGTGCCCTCTGTGTGCAGCTGGTGCCAAGCATTGATGACAGGGGCGCCAGAAAGCGAGTGTGTGTGTGTGTGTGTGTGTGTGTGTGTGTGTGTGTGTGTGAGAGAGAGAGAGGGTGTGTTCGCTGGTCCATGACTCCTGATTCAGACAGATTAAGGCCGTCGGTGCAGCTTTCCAGACTGCGACACGTAATGTAGATACACATGTATGCAAACGAATCGGCGCACACACCTACAAAGCCACACACACACACACACACACACACACACACACAGGCAGCGGTTGGTACAGGGTGTCACTGTGGTTTGCAGTCTATCATTACACCCTGCAGGGAAAGCCAAGCTAACCAAACCAGACTGGCACTGCCAACGCTCCGCCACCGGACGGGTGAAAATTTACATAAGCGCAGAAAAGTCCCCTTTCCTGGGGGTCAAAGGTCAAAGGTCGCACACAGAGCAGCGGCCCTGGAGCTGGCGGGAGGTCAGGGTCACGGCGGGAGGTCAGGCTCGTACCCCCGATCCTACGCTTAACAAACAAGTATTGATTTTCTTTTTCCCCCGTTCGGCGTCTCCAAAATAAAACAATCAACGAGAACAACATGGAACACCCGGGGAAAACGACTCCAGTGTGTGTGTGTGCATGTGTGTGTGTGTGTGTGTGTGTCATTCTTTCCATGTCGGTTTCGAGACACGGCGACATGGAGGTATGCGAGTATCGGCATTTTTGACACAATCAATCGTCGCGGTGGCAGACGCCGGCGCAATAAAAAGCCCAGTTTGAAAATAACCAGAAGCGCCGCTCACACTAATGATAATGTGTGACATTTTCACGCAGAGACGCCGATCCAACATTCAACCGGCCGACGAAAGATTTTCCATTTGCTCCACTAAACGCTCGGGTTGCGTCTCGTTTTTGCACAGAAGCTCCCTGTCACCTTGGTGTTTGGCGAGGAACAGGAATATTTAGGGCCTGATACCGATCACTAACCGATCGCCAACCGTATGCGCGTGCAGCCTCTGCGACGTAGTTTCCTGTCGACGTGGTAGACGCTTTAGCCGGTTTTCAACTGTGCAACCTTAGCCACCTGCCAAAAATGTCAAGTTAAAGCTCCTTTCCGGTGGGGCTGGTTGATAAATTAAATTAAACTTTTGCCGTATCCGCTCAGCAGAAGGTAAAAAAAAAAACATCTTCACCTCTCAGAACTGACCTCAGAAGTCGGTTTGCTTTGAGTGTTTTTGGTTTTAATTTGCTTTGTGTGTTTTTTTTTGGTGGAATTTTTTTTTTTTTAAAGCGAACGTGCGATTCATGGGTCTGGAACGAGGCAAAGATAAATTTAGAAAATCACAACTTCCGTGCAGCTCAGTGTCTCTGATCACCATGGTAGTCGAGCCTCCTGTAACGTGGTGCAACAGATAACAACATAATGTATAATAACATAACATATAATAACATAATGCAGAGTATGTTAACTGTCCAATCAGTAAAAGTAAATTCAGTAGTTTTCCAGAAACAACTGACTGGATTAAAATGAATTGGTAACACTTTACAATAACAGTACCACAATTAATGTTAGTTAATGCCGTAATAAACATTAAGTAACAGGTAATGAACATTTAAGTAACAGGTAATAAACATTAAGTAACAGTTAACTAACCGTTAACTAATGTGTCTAAGAGTCATGTACTAATGCTGTTCATGCTAAGGTATTAATTTATATGTTATTTAAGGGTTATTGTAGATGTTATTAACATTAGTAAATGCCATAATAATCATTAACTAACAGTGAATTAACCAGTACGGCATTAACTAACATTAAGTAACGTTAATTGTTGTACTGTTATTGTAATGTGTTACCTTGACTCCTTTACCAAAGCTACATACAAATTAGGATGCATCAAAGGTGAAACAGGAAGAATCGTGAATCTCGATTGCGTCCATATCGCAAAAAAAAAAACAAAACATGTTTTTGGGAGATAATTAAGGAAAAGTGATAATTAATAGGGATGGAAATGCATTTTTTGAGTAATTTATATAATTTATAATTTATATGTAATTTAAGGATTATTGTAGATATTATTAACATTAGTAAATGCCATAATAATCATTAACTAACAGTTAATTAACCATTACGGCATTAACTAACGTTAACTAACGTTAATTGTTGTACTCTTACTGTAAAGTGTTACCAATGAATTTAAATGGATGTTGGAGAAATTGCGTCCTTCTACTTTAACATGGCATTCATAGGTAAAAGCAACAAGGAGGATTTATGGGAACTGGAGGCAGGCACGAAAATGTTCAGAGCGGGATTTTAATCCAACTTGACGACTAATGGAAACGCAGAGCAATGTTATCGTTGAGAGTTAACTGCGGTGCGCCCAAAGTGTCTGAGGCGGCGTAAATTCCTCTCAAGTGTGCCCGCAGCAGAAAATACGGACGATAAGCCGATGAATGGAAACGACTTGACTCCATTTTCAAATGTAAGTACCTCGTGGAAGCGGCCGGAGACGCGGGAGCGGAGGCCGTGCGGTTGACCGAGGTTTGATACATGACAAATAGCATCACCGCGGCTGGACGCTGCAAACGAAACGTGACACAAAACGCTCGCTTTCCATCGGGGCGACGTTAGATCTGAAACATCTGAGAGGGCCTGTGCCTCCCTCAGCCCGAGCGGCCGTGACGCTCCTGACAGCCGGCCTTCTTAAACTTTTCCAACATGGAAACTAAATCTCACTGATCTGCCTTGGAGCCCGTCCTACCCAGTGCACAGCGGTAATCTGGTAATCATCAGCCGTACGCCCATGACCCATTTTTTGGTTGCAACCCAGAGATTAAGAAGCCAGGATTTATGGCATGTCAGAGAAGTGAGCTTTCTTTTTCTGTGCCACGAGGTATTAGCCCCTCTATTTTCCTTTTTTTCCCCTCCTTTCTTCCATCCTATTGTCCCTCTCAAACCATTTTTTTATTACTTTTCCTTCTTTCTCCTCCTTCGAGTCCCTTTGCTTCTTGCTTTTTCGGTCTCTCTCTCTCCCCGACTTTGTTTCTTTTTTAGCCTCATCTCGGCTTCCCTCCCTGCCTCAGTCTCTAGTAACCGTCTGCTTACAGAGCTGTGGTATAGAGGATCTATAGCAGCTCTGTTGACTTTGGCCCGGGCCAGACAGAAAACCGAGCCTTTAATTTGACTGGTTTCAATATCTGACCCTTAATAAAACAAATATCTTTGTTTGGAGAGAGAGAAATCACCGCCAATTACCGTCTCGCGAGCTGGGGGCGAAAGCACTACTGGATGTGTGCGCCTGTGGAACATGTGTGCACGGTGCATACGTGTGATTTCAGTGTGTGTGTGTGGCTGTGTGTGTGTGTAGGTGTACATGCACGAGTGCGTCTTCACAGTCTGGTCCAGGTCAAGCTGAGACTACCGATTGACCTGGCTTGGCTAAACAAAGTGAGAAGAAGTTAACGAGGAGTCGAGGTCGGGTTTCCCCGGCAGCTCCAGTCAAACCACACAGCCCAGTGCCGCTCACCCTGGAAAACCTGCACCTCACCAGTGAAGTGTATTTTTTATTTTTTTTATTTTTTTATTTTTTTTGTGAGCCTGGGTCAAAAAGCAACATGGAAAAGTTTCTTGTTTCCGTCCACGGTGGATTTCTGCCTTTATCGCATCCCTTCATTTCAAGCTTCAGAAACATCCCTCCATGTGTCTTAATACAGTTACATTTGTGCAGTTTTTGACTTCAAAATAAAAGCTTTGCCATTCAGCTTGCACTGTAAGGTTGGAGGGAAATGCCCTGTGAAATCAAGGTGAGATTACTCAGGTGAAGAGGGAGTCAAAGCAGGCATTACTTCGCTTGTTGCCAATGTGAACAGATCCGTTTCCATCACCGGTGTGAAAATGATGATATTGTGAAGGAAGGTGAAGATAGACAGAAATGAAGGGGAAAAAAATGGAGGGATGGATGGAAGAGGGTGCACATTTTGGTGAACAACATGATCTGATTGAGCCATTTGTCATTTTTGCGGTTTCAAAATGTGAAATGAATGACATGAGGAATGAGTTAAAAGATGAGTTTGTTACCTACATGGAGGCTGGAGCGAGAGCCTGAAAGGTTAATGATAGCGGAGCTGGTTCCATCTGCAAACTACAACACACACATAAACACACGCACACGCACACACACACACACACACAAAACACACACACGCGCGCACACACACACACACAAAACACACACACACACACTTTCAGGTTAGCTGGTTAGCTGCAACAATCATATTTGCGTAAAAAACAGTACAAACAGTACAAGTAAAATGCAAGACATACATGTTAGTCGTTACAGTGTTAGAAATTCATAGAAAATACACTAAATTTAAAAACACACACATGCTGACATGAATAGACATTACATAGCAACATGAACAGACATATTAGTGACTCAAACACTCAGAAACATCACCACCATTCTCATGAGGGAATGACGGCCTCTTTCTTATACGGGACCAATGAATCAAACACCCTAAAATGTTTTGGGAGGGGAAGAGAGAGAGAGAGGGAAAAAAATGTTGTTATGCTTATGTTATGTCTTCGCTTTATTTAAACATCATCCTCCGCTGGGAGGTCCCGCTCTGCGAGGCGCAGACAGCAGCGTTGGGGTTAGCGCTGATGCGACGTGACGCGGCCGAGATTAGAGAAAGACAAAGTGTTTACATGAGGTCACGGAGCAGCTGAGCGCATGGGACGAGCGGGGGATGACAGTTTTTGGGACGAACGGAGACACAAAAACACACACAGGGACGTCCCGGCGCATCAGGACAACAAACACCGTCCTGCGGTGCGTTCGGGCCGCGTGGGAAAAACACAACACAACACAACTTCACGGCTCAAAGTGACAACTTGAGGGTTTTGATGCACTGGAGGTCACATTTTTAGTACCTAAACTCAACGTTCTCTCAATGCGGTCAAACTGAGAGAAAATAGAGAATAGCTGTGAACTTGTTATCTTTTTACAACTCTACCGACTTTAACCCGAGCCCTCACTGAACATACAATGCCGAGGAAACATGGCGGTTTCATATTTTACAGTTGAATAAAACTTCTAGACAAATATTAAAACTTTCCAAAGCAAAATCTGATCAGCTGTGAAAAATCTGCCAACTCACAGAAGCACAAAGTAATGTGAACAACGATGAAAATGCTGAAAAAAAACAAAAACAATTTAGTGTGGCTAATAATGGTAATACTAATAACCTGAGGTGCTTTTCATTGCGATATGTACTGTATTTTTTGCTTACTGTCCAACACATATGAAGATACCGGGTTAATTTCGTCCAGATGATGTATATTGGTGAGGTTCTAGACTTTACCACCTGGAAGCTGAAATGAATTGTCTTATTTCCTGAAAACTGGAATCTGATTCGACTGTTATCTAATAAAATCCAAACTCAAGCCAGAACCGTGTTTGTTTTTAGGTAGTTAATGATAGCAAAAACTGTGTTAAGTTTCCTTACCTCTTCCTAAAGTTAACCATCACAATAAACTATTTCCTTACCTTAACCAAGTAGCCTAAAAAAAAAAAGATATCTAATAAAGGCTAATGAAAGTGCTAACGCTAATATTTGAGCGGTTAAGACAGATTGATGATAGGAACTGACCCGGGATCGAGTCCCAAATCGAGCAAGAACCATGCTCACTATTATGACAGCGAACACTGTGTTAAATTTACTCACCTTTTCCTAAAGTTAACCATCAGGATAAACCCTTTCCTAACCTGAACCAAGTAGCCAGCAAAAGCTAAGCTAATGAAGGCTAACGAGAGTGGCTAAAGCTAAAGTTTGAGCGGTTAAGACAGACTGACGACAGGAATAAACCGGTAACACTTTACAATAAGAGCACAACAATTAACGTTAGTTAATGCCTACATTAAGTAACAGGTAATGAACATTAAGTAACAGTTAACTAACCGTTAACTAATGTGTCTAAGAATCATGTACTAATACTGTTCATGCTAAGGTATTAATTTATATGTTATTTAAGGGTTATTGTGGATATTATTAACTTTAGTAAATGGCCTAATAATCATTAACTAACAGTTAATTAACCATTACGGCGTTAACTAATGTTAATTGTTGTACTCTTATTGTAAAGTGTTACCAAATAAACCAAGTCCCAACTCAAGCATTACCTACCTGTTACCGAACGTTACGTTCAGTTTCCTAACCTTAACCGCTACCTTTTCCTAAACATCACAACAAACCCTCTCCTAACCTCAACCAAGTGGCTAACGAAAGCTAACGAAAGTGGCTAAAGCTAATAGTTCAAACACTTTCATCGCGTCTTCCTTTCCACTAAAAAGACGTGTCAGTTGGACGCTTTTTGAGGAAGGAGGATGTTACCTCCAAAACTGTCAAGGTACATAAATAACATCCCTTAACTTATGTCTGACGAAAAGAAACAAAAAACGTCTTTTTAGGCTAAAGCTAATGTTCGATCAGTTGAGATTAATAAGAGCAGATGCTAACAGCCTCTGAACCACTGGAAGGTGAAACTGGTGTGAATGGTGAATGGTATTTTTTTCCACCAGCACCTTTAAAGTCTACATTACATAAATAACTCCCCTTTCATCCAAATTAGGAACCTAATTTTTCACCGTTTGTTTCCAAATGCGTGTCTCATGTGTTTGATCCATCTTCTGTCGTTAGAAATCAGCATTTTTGACATCTCGCTCTCCTAAATGAGACGTTTCTCAAGCTTTTTTGGCTCTCGACTCTTTAAAACAAAGCAAAGGACAAGATACAGAGACGGAAAACTATTCAAAAGAGACAAAAAATATGATAAAAATAGGCATGATCACATATTTGTATGGTGGAGATCAGTTTTTCCGATCACATTTGTCATCTCAGGACCCTGAAAATGATCTGACATGCTTGAAAATGACCTGATTGGGTCCACACACACACACACAAACACACGCACACACACACAAAGCGATGTTTTGCTGCCACAGCGAATTCATCGATTGGTTTGGTTGGTTACATCACTGTTATTAAATGCATAAAACACACACACACACACACACATGCAGTTGTTTTGTTGTCAAAGCAGTTTAATTGAATGTGGGCGTTATTGTCAGGGCGTGCACACCGATTTCAACACCCCGCGTGGACTCATCACTCACACACACACACACACACACACACACACACACACACACACTGACAACCTTAGCTCATAAATGTTCAGGCCTCTGATGTCACCAAAGATCTAACACTGACCCGCTTAAACACGACAACTGAATTTTTGCATCTAATCGAAAGTAGTGTGTGTGTGTGTGTGTGTGTGTGTGTGTGTTTCACAGTGGCTGGAATGAGGTCACAGCACTACATTAGAGACAGTCCCATGCATGTATGGCACGTAAATGTTTATGCATACGTGCTGGCTGACATTTCTGAGTGTGTGTGTGTATGTGTGTGTGTGTGTGTGTGTGTGTGGCTGCGACAGATGCTGACCTCTCTCCTCGCAGCTCCTCTCTATAAGATCAATGGTTTGGCTTTAAACGTGCCACAGTGCATCTCCGTTACTGCCCTGCACACCAACTGTGTGTGTGTGTGTGTGTGTGTGTGTGTGTGTGTGTGTGTGTGTGTGTGTGTGTGTGTAGCTGTTGTGGCGCCTGTGGGTTGGGGACACAAAGACAGAAAGGAAGAAAAAAAAGGAGGAATATGAAAGGATAGAAAGAGGACGGATGGAGCAGAGAGGGCAGAGAGTGTTTGATGAACCACAAGATGAGAGAGAGAGAGAGGGAGAGAGAGAGAGAGAGAGAGAGAGAGAGAGAGAGAGAGAGAGAGGGAAAGGGAATTAAGGATAATAACAGAGAGAGAGAGAAAGAAAGAGAAGAAGAATTTACAAAAGAGATGGTATGTGGGTGTCTTAATGATGCTATTAGAGAAAGATAGAGAGACAAAGAAAGTGAAAAGGAGAGAGAGAGAGCGAGAGAGAGAGGGCAAGAACAGAAAGATAAATAAACTAAGAGAGAAGAGGGGACAGTGGAGGGATGAGGAAGAGATGGAAGAAGAGGAGTAAGAGTGGTGAAGGAGAGGAAGGGAAACGAGGAAGAGGATGACACAAGGAGAAAAGAAAGAAAGAGAGGAGAGAGAAGGAGGACAGGAAAAACTAGAAAGCAGAGGAAGAGCGAGGAGAGGAGAGATAGAGGGAAGACAGAGGGCGATCCCGCAGGAATCCAGAGTCTCAAACCACTTTAACCTTATTTTTCATTTTTCATACTTTTGATTTTTTTGTTGTTGAAACTAAAACTGTGTCGTCCACATGTTGGCAATCTGTGGATCTCGCTTTCACTCCTCCGCGGTTTCACTGAGCGATTATCATTTTTACAGAATCTGTCAGGGCTGAAACTTTAAAAGAAACAAAAGAGACAAAGTGCAGGACAGTTTTTTTACACACACATACACACACACACACACACACACACACACACACGTATGTCAAAACTGGACTTTAACCAGATAAAAACACACAGAGTCTTCACCAGTTGCATTTTCATGTTCAACACCAGGAGCCGGATTCTCTAAAAAGGTCTTACTAATAATCTTAAGACGTTGCATAAGAGGAAAAAACGAGAAGTTCATAAGAATGTTCTCAAGTGCCATTCCCCATTATTTTCTTAAGAACTACACTTTATCTTGAGAACTTCTTGATTTTTTCCACTTACGAACTTTGCAACTATCTACCTTTATGCAAACAAACAGCCTCGCGTGCACAAGAGCGAGCGACTGGCAACTAAATTACCAGTTCGAAAAGTTACCGTTAGCTAACCGTTAGCTAACTAATGTTACTGTAGCTAGCTAGTTGCATTAGTGCTACATTAGATGCATTAGTGCTGCTAACTTGAGTGGTGACTGGTGGCTAAAGAAAATGTCCTCATATAGACTCAGAAACAATAGCCTATAGGGGAGAGTGGGGTAATTTGTGCCAAGGGGCAAGTAGTGCCACCCCTGTTATCTAGAAAACCATAGAAGAAGTTGGTCATGTGACCACATATTTTTGAAGAGGCATCCATTTCAGCCATGTGTCTCCCTTCAGCAAAGAAGGGAGACACATGGCTTAAGAGGGAAGCACATTTCAGTTCAAAAAACATTTTTTTGCCCTCCAAAGTAAAATTTCTATGATCAAGGTTTTTTGATAGCTGTGTTTGAACAATTATAGAAAACTTTGAAAACAGTTCACACAGGTTTTAGTACTTTAGTAAGCTACACCATGAGTCTATACAGTTAGCATGATGTTAGCTCAAAACAGCTGGGGGAGGCATTTTTTTCAAAATGGTGGGCTTGGGGTAATTTGTTCCAGTGGCACAACTTGTGATAATATACTATATATTACTTTATTGTATTTTATTGTTATTGTACATTGTCTTCTTACCTTTAATCACTAAAACTATTCAGATTCAGATGATTTGCAGGTGCTCATTTTGGAATTTTTATTTTGTTCTGGGTATGTGTTCATGTGGTGCTAGGCCTCATTACAGAAAAGTGGCCTGTGATCTTGTTAAAATAATAAATAAATGTTAAACAAATCATTTTGTATTGAATTTGCTTTGCTTTTATATAGCATTATCATTTGTGAGATTAAAATGATCTGTTTTAGTTCAGTTATCAATGGCACAATTTACCCCAGTGTATTCTCTCTAATGGCACAATTTACCCCGCACCGGGGGCAAGTTGTGCCACAAAACCACTTTATTTTCGAAAGCTATATTTCTCAAACAGTTTATATAAGATCCAAAGTGATTGTTCCCAGGGATGCACAACATCCTAAACTATATGTGCATATTTTAGTTGGAGGCATTACTGTAATCCCCTCGCTTTAAAGGCACTTTAAGTAAAAATTGGCATTATTTACCCCACTCTCCCCTATGTGTCTAAATACTGGCTTAGATATTAGGCTGAATTACAGTTTAGATAACGATTATCTCTATGTTAACTTATACAATGTAGAATTATTAAGGTATTACTACATGAATCTATGTTATATAATCAAATCTGGCTCTAAATTAATCAAAGATGTTTAAAAAAAAAAAAGGGCTTACCTTCACACAGCATGTGGTTAATTAAGATGACCTTTACCTGTCTTAAAGTTACGATACCATTCAAGAAAAATAGTAAGATCATTTATTTCAAGAATCCCATTTATTCTTAAGAAAAAGCATAAGAATAAAGTTGCGAGCATTCTTAAGATCTTTTGTTTGTGAATTCAAAAATATCTTAAGATTCTTCTTAAACCCAAATATAAGAAAAAAGTGGAACTTAAGAGGAAATTTAATCATAAGAACCTTTAGAGAATCCGGCCCCAGGAGTCTGTGAGGAATAAGACATTATTTATTATTATCTGTGGAAAAAACACATTTTAAAACTCCCAAACTTCAAAAATGAAAGCACAGACCTCTGACCCATCTGATTTTTTTTATTGTTATTATTTCAAGTTCAAGTTAATTTAAAGCCCAATTTCAGTGTTTACAGGCTCAAATAGAGTGAATCTGAGTTTTATTTATTATAACAGGGTCCAGGAATATGCATTTTTGTTTTTTGTTTGTTTGCTTGTTTATTGGCTGGAGTATTGAAACTCCATTCACTCCCATTCACTCTTATTCTCTGTTCTTATTAATATCCTATCTTTTTTTTTTTTTTTTTTTTTTCTTGGATGCACTGCGTGAGTTTTGTTCAAACCCACAGAGCTTTATTTTAAATTCTAGTCATAAACCCGTCGGTGTCTTTGGTTTCCAAAGATATCAAACACGTCCTGTTGAATTACAGGGAAATGTGTGTAAGTGATGCAACTAGACATACAGAAACTTTCCATTTGATGTAAATACGTCGCTAAAAAAAAAAAAAAATCAGTGTGAGAGTGATGTAGCCTCAGTGAAGGGAAGTTTTTAAGGGAGAATCAGGATGCAAAGAGTTAACATTTAAAATAAAAGTTACATTTAAGATCTAATTTATTGCAGAGAATAAAAAAAGCCAAATATCTGTAAGTGACTTCTCTTACACTCGGGTGTTGGTTTGTCTTGTTTTTGTCTTTTTCCTCTTTAACTCCCTCTTTTACGCTCTCTCTCTCTTCTGCATCCCTCTCTCCATCCACCCCCCCCCCCCCCCCCCCCTCCCTCCGTCATTAAGCTCTCCCTCCCCTCCACGTCTCTCTTCCTCTCTCTTTTTCGCTAAAGGGAACAATAACAGCATTATAAACAGAATAATGACTTATTTTTGTTGTTTATGGGCGTCGGGGACCGCAGTTTGATGACCGAGCATTCCTCTCCTCTTTAATCGCCCCCAGAACAAACTCTCTCTCTTTCTCTTTCTCTTTCTAACACGCACACACACATACACACAGAGAGAGAGAGAGAAAGAGAGAGAGAGAGAGAGAGAGAGAGAGAGAGAGAGAGAGAGAGACAAAGCCAAACTGGCTCCCTTCAGTCCCCTTTGGTCCAAACATGGTAACTCAAGGGTAGCTGCAATGTCTCCCTCTCTCTTCTCTCTCTTCTGTGTGTGTGTGTGTGTGTGTGTGTGTGTGTGTGTGTGTTTCCAGCCATATTATTTATGCTTGCCCCCAACAAAGTGTATGGTAGCCTCGTCCAGTCCGCCAAACCAATAAGCCCAAAATATGTCGTCTGTGATTCTGTTCAGTCCTCCGTTCACTCACACACGAAAGGAAAGCCTTTAATGGATGACAGGAGTGTGTGTGGTGGTCGGTAAAGAAAAAAAAAAAAAAATCAGCGTTTACTCTTCGTGCGCCGTGGTCACACTCAACCACACACACCTTATTATCCCCACGGCGGACGTTCTGAAGTGACGTCACGCCCCGGCGGGGAACTCGATCTGGAAGCGGAGCACGACTTCAGAGAGAAACCTCACGGCTCACAGCGGGGGCGTCCGGGCGACTCGAAAATTTCGCTCGGCGCAATCGCTCCCTCGCCGTTTTTTTTTTCTTTTCTTTTCGGCGAGACCGGTCTGGTCGGCGGACGAATCCAGCTCGCAGGGCGGGCCAAGATAAAGCGATAAAAGTTAACGAGAGCTGAGCTTGGTGTCGACCGATCGGGTGGCTCTTATGTGTGTCAAAAGGCAATTATGTTTGTTAGCTCCCACCCGAAATTTAGGTCCTAATCAGCGTGAACGAACATCGTACGACGTCCAGCTTCCTCCTCCTGTGTGACTCATCCGTCCCTCCCCGACGAGAATAAACAAGGGATGGGCGATTCCTTATTTTCTTTTTGGGGGGAGTCGATTCCAATTCTGATTCCTTGTGGTGGGTTTAAAGCGAAAAGATATTTGCCAAACCGGAAATTGTTGCGGGGGCAGGAGGGGCAGAGGGAGCGAATGGCCTCATTAAAAAATATTACGCGCGTTTAAAGGACGTACTGTGTGTGAGACACTGCCTCTGGAAGACAATGTCCCCAGTCATGTCGCCACTCGCATGTTTTTACACTTGTGGTTTGCGCCAGCAGCCCATTCTCATTCCCAGGGCATCAAATACCGCAGCTGTGCCACGCCCTCCTGCGTCTGATGCTCACACCGAAAGGGCAGAAATTAGAAAGACGTTAGAAAGACACCCCGCGGGGGATGGTGATGCGGCATGAGGAGCGAGCGAGAGAGGGAGGGAGGTGGTCAGGGTGGGTGGAGCAACAGAGACTTCACGTACGAGGACTGAGCTCGATTCCCGTTTCCAGCGAGACGTTTCCAGTGTGAGTCCAGTTAACATTTTGTTACCTAAACCCAGAGATGGGATCAAGTCACCGATGTGCAAGCCTCAAGTAAGTCTCAAGTCTTAACCTTCAAGTCTCAAATAAGTCCCAAGTCATTTTTTCTTGGGCAAGTCAAGTCAAGTCAAGTCAAGTCCTGTAATAGATCAAGTCAAGTCACATTATTGCAATCTTACCTGCAGAATCCAGTCTTAATAAAGAGAGAATATAAGATATTAGTAACTGATTGACAGGGTCGTCATCCAATCATTACAACACCATTCCCAGCGTGCACTCGTATACCGGGTAATATTCCAGGCTAGAAATATCTATTTTATATTTTATATTCAAACTGAAAACATGAAATGAACAACAATCAAGTCATTCAAGTCATCGTGTCTCAAGTCATTGAGTCAAGTCCCGAGTCTTAAACCACCAAGTCCAAGTCAAGTCTCAAGTTTTTTATTTTTTGTCAAGTCAAGTCACAAGTCATTAAAACAGCGACTTGAGTCGACTCGAGTCCAAGTCGCAATGACTCAAGTCCCCATCTCTGCCTAAACCTAACCATAACCAAGTAGTTTTTATGCCAAAACCGAACCCTTCTCTAACCTTAACCACAAAACCAAGCCCTTCTCTAACCTTAACCACAAAACAGAACGCTTCTCTGACCTTAACCAAGCAGTCTTTATGCCAAAACCGAACCCTTCTGTAACCCTTTACCACAAAACCGAACCCTTCTCTAACCTTAACCAAGCAGTCTTTATGCCTAATCCTAACCATGTGACACTGACACGTGACAGAAGCCCAATGCGTCTCATCCTGACACCGTAAAGTGCATTTGGCGTCAGTATCCAAGGTGTTTTGTGGCTTTCGTGGCATTTGTGGATTTAAAGACTAAAAATTCCTCGGCATTCCAGACTCCTGTTCTCCATCTCTGGTAATGCATACCGCAACTGTTTACTAGATCCCTTTGTAACCATGGCAACCCCCGACTTGTGGCCACAGTGATATCCTCTGTTCTTAAAAATTCAAAATCTGAAAATCAAGGAGTTTTGATGTGCAAAATGGTTTGTTGCACTGTAAAAACTGTGCTAAACAGGCCATTGGACATCATTGTCTCACTGTCTTTTAAAACATAAAACTGTTTAATAAATTCGGATTCATCCTCACATCATGCTGGCCAATCCGGAAGTGACTCCGCTTTTGAAACGAAACAGATGTGCGTTGTGGTAGATCGTGTCTGAAGCCCAGTGGATTTGTGGGTAAATGTTACGATGTGCGTCGTAGCGAACAACAGCAGAGCAGAGCTGGTTGTAACTTCCTCTTACAGGTAGAATTAGCTCAAAGCTTACCACCATAACGCATGTTCAGGAACAGTTGCTGCACTGTGTGTGTTTGTGTGTGTGTGTGAAACCAGAGATTTGAACGGGGATTAGGTCGATTGGAAAATAGTTTCCATGTTTGTCCCAAACCAAACTTACCAGTCCTTTACTGGGCTGAGAAAGCGAGAGACAGAGCGAAAGAAAGAAAGAAAGAAAGAAAGAAAAAGAAAGAAGAAAGAGAGAGAGAAAGAAAGAGAGAGAAAAAAGCTGAAGAGAGTGGGGAGACAGAATAAATTTGTTAGATTGGAGCAAAGAGAGAGAGAAAGAGAGAGAGAGAGAGAGAGAGAGAGAGAGAGAATGTTAATGAGTGGTGACGAGCACGGGCCTCGTGGTCACCGCGGCAACCACCGACCACAGAGACGGTTGCCATGTCATCATGTCAGAGCATGTTTATTTATGCTGCTGGTACCACTGAACACACGCACGCACGCATGCACACACATGCACACACACACATGCACACCCAGATAAAGATATGCATAAAGATTCACTCTCAAAGAATTCAACACACACACACACACACACACACACACACACACACGTAAAAGTCATTCTCTTTAAAATCAGAACCTTTCAACGTTTCGCCTTAATGTTCAACCTTAATTTAAATGTTTCTTTTTCAAAATCAGATGAGCTAACAAAGCTTTTATTCTTACATAAAAATCTGATATCAACCCTCACAATTACACAAATGTCATCACACACACACACACACACACACACACACGTTATGAGGCCAGACGTTCCTTGTGGAAAGATGAATGCTTCATACTTGCCCTTTAGAGTTATTGGTCATAACACCCACACCCAAACACACACACACACACATTAACACACACACACACATGCATACACTCAGCATTAGTACAAAATGTCAGAAAGTTACGGCTACAGTAGCCGCACTTCCACTTCCAGCCGTGACGAGCGGCAAACGCTCGAACAAAAGTTCAGCTGCGGTTTGAACTTTTGCTCACCGACGGCGGAGGAAACGAACTCGAGCAGCGGAATGTGCCTGACGTGAATTTAAAGGTTTGATCCGCTGATTAAAGGTGGAACATGCTGCCCTTTTTTTTTTTTTTTTTAAACCATCAATCGATCACCGTCCGATTAGTTGTGATACGTTGGCGCGATTATCGTAAACAAGTGAGACCGTGACGGAGACGATTGGCAGGACGGTGGCTTTTCAAAATTAAAGCCACGTTTCCCATGAACCGTTTTTTGCTTCCTGTCTTCGCGTGTTTGGTCAAATTTTTTTTCTCATTGACATTAAGAAAGAGGATAAAGACGTTGGAGGGGGCTTTTCCATCGGGCTTTCGCTCCTTCCACCGTCTGCTTTCCAGAAACTCTCAAAGCTTTAGCTCCTGTTTGCTGTGGAAAAAAAAAAAAAGAAGAACAGCGCCCTCTTCCTTTTGTGTGCCATAAAGCAACACGACAGATTTCCTGACCTAATCCCACCTGCTGGGAAACTGTGGGGAATGAGTTGTAGAGGCATTTTCAAGGAAGCTTCCCATCTCCTTGGTACCCACTGCAGTTTGGGATGATCCTTATGCAGTTTATGTTTTGTGCAAAAACAGGTTGTTCAGCGGTTGTTCTTCAAGTAGCCAACGGTGAGAAATATTGTATTGGGTAGAGATAAAAAATACTTTTTTACGTTTACGTTGTAAATACTACATATACCATTACCTGTTAAGAGTATGAAATTAAATAACATAAGCATGCTCACAGCACGTTCCGCCATTGCTGTTTGTAACAAGAATGTTTGTCGGTTATGCCTGGAACGGTTTGAAGTCATGACTCGTGACTTTGAAGTCGTGATTCACAGGTACAATTCCCCGCTGGAACGCAGCATTAGCATCAGCATACCGTCAACAGTTTCCATGGGAACAAAGGTTGTATCTCAAACCGCTCCCTCGTTCAGCAGGGAGTCAGACATCCTCTAGGGTACCCTTAGGAGTACGCTGAAACACGGCAGGGGGTGCGTGAGTTTTCTTCAAATGTTACTTCAAAGAATACGAGTCATGCGTAATTCCTCAAATAATTAGCCTAGGTTATAGGAAGTCCAATAAAAAATGTACATGTTCAGTTTGATTAACCACATTTTATATATTCAGAATTAGAATATCGTCCAGGTTTCCAGAAAAGTGTCCAATGTGTGTGTTGGTGGTTTAAATCGAGCCGGGGCGTTTGTTCATGATGACCAGGGAAGACAAAATGACTCAAAATCAAGGACATTTATTTGTGGTTGAAACGTAGCAGCGACAATACAGCTGAAAACAAGGAGATGGAAGAGAGGAAAAAGCAAAAACAGAGTCGGCAAAGTATCATCAGTGTCAGGTTGTTGTTTCAGACACTGATGGAGCTGGATTACCTCCTTAGATAGGCTTGTTTGTTTATGCACTGGTCAGGGGGTACTTGGATGAAAACAGATTTTAAAGGGGGTATGTTATTGAGACAAGTTTGAGAACCACTGCTCTGGGGTGTCCCAATTCCAAAATTGACATGTGCTCACCGACTAAAAATTACCTCCAACAAACCTCTGGTTAACAGCATTTTTTGGTTTTTATGGAAGAGGACAGACCAAGTCCTTTTACCAAAACGATCTAGCTGCAGACCTCCAGCGTGAGACGTCTTCCAGTGCAGGCTCCCGTCTCAGGCCAACCTCAAGCGTGAGGCCAGTTGGGACCAGAAGTGCACACAAGAAACTCCAAAATAAAGCCACCTCCAATGTGAAGTCGTTTGGGACAGGAAGTGCGCACAAGAAACTCCAAAATAAAACCAAGTTATCGATTTTGTAAGAGAAAACTTTGTCGCTGGTTTATATTTAATTAGTAAACTTTAGGGTTAGGGTTAGGGTTTGGTGGTTGGTCAAAATGCCGGACTCCCTCAAGAGGCGTGAAAAAAGTTTGTTATTTCCAGGTCTCAAACTGGAGGTTGGCCTGAGATGAGAGCCTGCACCGGAAGACGCCTCACGCTGGAGGTCTGCAGCTAGACCCCTCTCCCTTTTACTGCCATAGCACCATTGTTAATCGTTAAACTGACTGTTAATCAATTTATCCTGTAGTTTCCAATATTTTCACACAAACATTAACATCAGGCTTTCATAGACAGTCTCTAACTCCAGGGATGTTACCGTTAGTCATCGTTTCCACACAGATAGACGGATCCTTTATTGTTCCCAGAGGAAATAACCAGTGCACAAATTCCAATTCACCACATTTGCATATTCACCGCTGAGTGAACTGGGGTGTTGTTAGAAACACAGCCAAGGCCTCTACGCATGACACGTGTTACTGTAAGTCGAACAAAAACAACATATTCAGGCAGTGAGCAAAAATGTAACTGGGCTCAACTAACATAACTCAATCCCCTACTGACAAATGCAAATTAAAATATACAAGAAAAGGTGCCATGCATTGACGTTTGATCGACTTTTATTTAGTTATTCACTAAACTTGCCTTTAAACAATGCCACGGTGAAGGAACCACTTGATGTTTCTTTAAAATCTCACCAAATCAAGAAATCTAATTAGGGTTTGACCCACGAGACAATCCCATCAAGCTGTGTTTCTGAAAAAGCTCTCTAACTGGGAAGCTTCTTTGCAAAGGAGACGGACCCTGACGCTTTACTGACGCTAAAAACCGACTTACTAAGTGACCGATGATCAATGAGCGGATTCATTGATTTGACTGATTTACCTGTCCGTGTATGAGCGGCTCCTTGTCGTCGATGTCGATCAGGACGTCGTCACGAGGAGGCTGGACGAACTCAACTACACACACACACACACACACACACACACACGCCAGAGACAGAAAGTTCAGTTCAATCTCGCTGCTCTTCAAAACTTCCTCAAACAAGGTAATCCCTTCCCCACCACAAAATTCCCCTGTCTGTCTGTCTGTCTGTCTGTCTGTCTGTCTCACCTGTCTCCTCCTCCCCTCCCTCCTCGCCCTCCTCCTCCGGGCTGCATCGGTACTCCTCCAGCGACCGGATGGTGCACTGCCCGACCACCGGCTTCCTGCCGAACTGCCGGTTGTCGATCACTTTGATGACGACCGGCGGCATGTACAGCTCCTCACGGGGAAGTCTCTACGGAGAGGGAGAGACGGAGAGAGACGTGGACGGAGAAGGAATGGAGGGCGAGAGAGGGAGGGAGAGAGAGGGAGAAACGATTATAGAGGGAACAAAGGAGGGAAGAGAGAAAAATGGAAATGCATGAGAAAACTGAGAATGTTTCTTGACTTAAAGGCAGAGTGAGTCGGATTTGTCGTTGTGGTTTGTAAACACAACATTGAAAGTTGGTCCCTCCTCCCCGCTCTACCTGTCCAACAGAAAACAGGCCAACACACGTTGCTCTTCATCTTCATCCTCCTCCTCAGTACTCGCCAGCGGGTCAAAGCTCAACCCCATGTTCTTCCTCGTAAAACAAGTTTCGTCCACTTGGAGCTTCGCCGCACTACATTTCTGTTTTTATTTTTTCAACAATCTGCGTCTCTGATTTTCGGAGCTTCCCATTGGACGATCGATCTGGCATTTTTCTGCACTGTGATTGGCTGAGAGACCCAAAGGCCGACGCCCGCAAGAGTCCCAAGCTCAGCAAAACAAGAAAATCGAGGCAGACGCACACACCAACACACACTGCTAGTGGCTCGTAAGTGATGAATGAGAGCGATTATTAGCGAATCTATACATTTTTTTTTTTTTTTTAGGGAAAATTCTGCTCATTCTGTCTTTATTTTTTTCAAAAGTAAGAAAGTGACTGGTAGGACAAAAATAGGGAATATGGGATAAGATGACAAGAATGCGATTTAATTTGATTTCACCTGATTTCATTTGAGTCGTACACATTACATGGCAAACAAATTGGAGTTAAAAATAAAAATAAAAATAAACAGAGTAGGGTGAGGCAGAAGCCATGTTGGGGTCATTTAAAAAAAACAGACCCAAATAAATAATACAAATACGCAAATCAATCATTAAATCACAAATCACATCCTCAAGTCTTACTCAAAAGTTCAACCAAAAGATTCTTCTGTGAATCTGTCATGAAGTCAACAAGTGTTTTCTCAATGATCGGTACAATGAAAAGAACATAAGAAATTTACGTTTAATCAAATCTTTCAAAAACAATGCCTTTTGTTTTAAACGTGTATGACCGCAGAGAGAAGCTGAGACAGAAAAAAAGAAATGAAAAGAGATGAGATGAGGAAAAAAAAAGAGACTCTGAGACTCTGACCTATGACTGCACTGCTTCCCCTCACGCCTCACTCTAATTGGTCATGCCTCCTGGCTGCCTGATGTTCATTGGCTGTGGCTGGCGATTGTCTGAGGCTGATTGGTCACGCCTTGGTGGCCGTCCAATGAGAGCATCATTTGACCCCGCTGACCCCTCCCACCAAGGAAGAAATGACCCCGTTTGTGCGGATTTTAACTTTGTGAAGACGATCGGGGGACGTCTTCATGCATTAAGCCGACAAATCAGGTTGGAAACGCGTGTTCGAGCCAAAAAATACGTAACCAAGAATTATGTACGCAATAAAGCCATGTGTCATTCTCAGATTAGGGTACCGACCAATCAAGTTGCAAACGTCGAGGGTTAGGCTGATTACATTGAAAGAGCATTTTGCACGACCAAACAACCAAACAGCGCTTTAGTTTTTCCAATTAGCTATTTCTTAGAGTTTAATTTATGGTTTTAATGCATTGTTATCATCTGACTTTGCTGTATTTAAAATTTAAATTGACAAAACTGAGCAATATGGTACACTGAACAAGTGAAGATAGGAAAAGGTGTGAAAAATGAAATATAAAGAATTTAATTAAAGCAATAATCCAGTGGGAGTCTGACTTTCTCTGTTTTAGGCCACCGTTTAAAGGCTCTTATATGTGGAGCTGGTGTTGCAAAATGTTGAAGAATCTTAAATTTGTATGCCTTCTTCTACAAATAATATTGCGAGGGAACATTTTTGAGATTTACATGTAATTTGCATATGCATAACAGGCGCAAAGAGGCTTTATTTTTTTTAACCAGTGGTCTGAGTCCAAGTCTGTCTTTGGTCTGCTGCCGCCCGCTCAGGCCGTCACGTTCAATCCCAGCAAGTGCCAAGCTGGTGTACATGTTGCATTCTGGGACGTCACGGCCCGTGTTTAGAAGAAAGTGCAGAAATTGGAACAGCACAAACGGGGAAAATGCTTCCAAAACACAAGCGGACCATCACTCGAGCCCAGCGCTATCGACGTAAAGCAACGACATCGAAGCCAGAGCAGTTCATGTAGCATCTGTTCGGTATGTGGATGATTTTTTTCCCCTGAAAATCGTCGTAACAAAACACTCCTGTGGCCCACTTGGCTCGATTTGACCTTCTTTTGGTTTCGGTGAGGCTGATGTTGCTCAGGGGACAAACCTTCACTATACAGCCTGTTGTATAATGACAAATAAACTTCCTTGAAACGTTCGGCTGAGTGTATCCACAGCTGGAAAACATGTCCCTGATCTACTTCTGAGGACATAAAAATAAAAAAACACACACTGATCACACTGTAAAAAAAAAAAAAAAAAAAAAAAAAAAGCAGGTAGAAATTACAGTAAAAAACTATCAAAGAGCAACAGTAAAGGCCTATATCGCCGTAGCAGATACATTAAATTACCCTAAACTAAGAAACAGAAAATCACTTTAATTTACTTATTAAGGAAAATAGCATGTAATTACCCTAAAATTAACTGTTACTTTGTTTATACTTGTGATCGCTTGTGTGTACATTTAAATTTACAGTATAAAAACTTTCAGCAGAAACGTACCTTTAACCGCAAATCTAGACCATGATGTACTGTAAACAGGATTATATTACAGCTGTTATTTTTAAAGAAAGTTATTGTAAACAGATTTACAATATATGTGTTTTTGTCACAGTAATTTTACCATGAAGGAACAACAGTTTTTGACCGTGAAAATTACGGTTATCAAAACAGCGTACCGTTATGTCACACACGTTGTCAGTGTATTTTTTACAGTGTGGTTGCCAGAACTTCACCGTAAAAAATATTAATAATAAATATAAACCTGTATACAGTATATCACGGTATACAGTTGTGGTTCAAGGTATGTTTCTGCTGAACTGTAAATTTAAATGTATACACAAATGATTACAATCTGTAGTTTAAACAGAAGGACACATTTAATTTTATGGTAATTACATGCTATTTTCCTTAATAGGTACTTGACCCAAAATGTTTATTTTCATGGTAAAATTGTATGTTTCCTAAATATTACGAGAGTAAAAATGAAAGTGATGCACTGTTTCTTGGTTTAGGGTTAATTTAACATATCTGCTATGGTAATATAGGCCTACTAGTTTGGATTGTATGGTCTTTTACTGTTTTTACTGTAATTTCTGGGAGCTTTTTTTTACAGTGTACATCATCTATTATTTTACTGTAAATTGCACAATATTTTTTTTTTACAGTGTTGGCCAAAAATAGATTTACATGGCACTGATGATGCAAAAGTTCAGCATCATACTTGAGGAACAAATATTCAGCTGCAGGAGCCTTAATAGAAGATATATTTAGGGAAAATATACGGTCTAATACACAATATTCTCATTTAGCCATTTAGGTGAAAAAAAAAAGACACCACTTAGATCTTGAGAATTGGTGCCTGTGATCCGTTTGACCTTTCTGGTTTTAAAAGGGCTTAGGTGGGACTGATGATGCTAAACTCACAATAAACTCGGGGAACTAACATCATGCATTTGGACCCTCTAGGAGAGTCGTATTCAGGGAAACTATGCACATGACATTTTCATGCGCGCCCTGGCACAGGAAAACACATATGTAGTAAGACCTTAATATTGTTACCATTAAGCTTGGACTCAGCTCAGGGAGTTGTATTTAGGGGGGGGAGGAAATTTGTGCATGTTTCCATCGTCCAGTTTAGGTCATCACACAAAAACTCCTGCGGTGGTTAACACAAGACCTTAATCTTGTTAACATTAAACCGCTGGAGCCAAACTAAGGGTCTGTACTTAAGGGAAAAATATGCGAGCATTTCCATGTTCCAGTTTAAGCTGTCATAACAAAACACTGAGGTGATCAACTTCAGGCCTTAATATTGTTAACATTAAACTGCTGGATCCCGTTCAGGAGCCATTTTAAGGAAAATGGGCATGATATTTCCAGATTTGAGTTTAGGCTTTCATGAGAAAACCTGTAGGTGGAATATAATAAGACCAAGGTAAATTCAGTGTGTCTACATTCCTGGGGTGGATGTTTACATCTGAGGGACAAGCGGTGGCTGTTGAGGCTCCTTCTTGCTCTCAGCATCGCGGTAAATAAATCCTTGCCTGGATCTATATCAGAAAAACGTTCGATGTCCTTTGGGTTGGGGTTAAAAGTTCATTATGAGCTTTATGTTCTTGAGAATATAACACTCACACAATCTGTGGATTTCTGGAGGTATCTTTGGTTGACTTTGATTGATTGGACTGATCAAAGTGACTCTCTTTAGCAAACGGTTCCTGTGAAATTAGGGTTTGGACATGTACGTGGTTTGATCCATGATCAGCAAAAAACAATAACTTTACTGACATTTTTCATTTATGGTTAGCTGCCTAATCTTTGCTACCTGAAAGCAAACACACTTGAGCCTGGATTTGTTTTAACTACAGCTTGTATTGACCTGCTGTACAAACGAAATAATAGGGATTTTTTTGTTTTTTTTGTTGTTTTTTTTTTACAGGAGGACAGTCTCTAAGCAGGGTGTGTGAAATGGCCACAGAGGAGGAGCATGACGTTTTAAACATAAATTCTCGAGGAATATAACACTCGCACATTAGTAACTGTGGATCTCTGGAGGAACCTTAGAGGTTTACTAGAAGCCGATGACTTTGCTTGATCGGACAATTGGAAAAGTGGCTCTCTTTAGCAGACGGTTCCTGTGAAGTTAGTGTTTGGACATGCAGGTGTTTTGGCCCATGATCAGCAGCAAAAAACAATAACTTAACTCTTGACATTTTTCATTTATACCTGGAATCGTTTTAGGCCCGATTCAAGCGCCACAATGCGAGCGTACGCCAACAAATCTTCTCAAACCACATAAGTCGTCCGAGGTTATTATCCCATTTCAACAAGAGGAAATCAAAGCTAAAATCTACAGCATTTGAGTGTTACAAGTCCTTCAACCCAGACGACGTGTTTCCAGAACGAGCTTACCCACTCGCCAGCTGGCCAGTAAAAAGCGATATCAGCAGCTTAATGTTTAACAAAAACTGACACTCATGCAAGAACAATTAGTGAAGATTAGGTGCCAAAGACTCTTGAGCCTGGATTTGTTGTTTTTTTACTACTCCATCGCCATCACCATCCCACCAGTTTCAGTGTTTTTCACTCCTTGGATACGTCACCGCAGTGTTGTTCTTGACACGACCACTAGAGGTTGCTTGATTTTAACTACAGCTTGTATTGACCTGCTGTACAAATGAAATGATACATTTTTTTTTCACAGGAGGACAGTCTAAGCAGGGTGTGTAAAATGGCTACATGTCGTTTTAAACATTAGTTAGTTTAAAAGAAGACGGTTACAGATCAACCGGTGTCTCCTGATGAAAACATTGCCATTTTTATTTGCTGATGAAGGAAATGACTTCCTCTTCATTAGTACTTGTTCCTTTGGCATTATTTCTACAGGAAATAAATAATACAACTTCAGCATTGCAGTACAAATTATAGTCAGCGCATTTTGCTGTGCAGAAATTTTGTTGCCTTTTGCCTTATTGTGTTTCTTATTTACATAAATCTTCATTACTATTAGTGCCTGTATGTGTGGATCTCCATTTTTTTAATGTCTTTATTTTTTTTTTATCTTAACATATCTTTTATCTTAATATATCATTGCCTTCTGATGTGTCCATTGCACTTTATGTTAATCACTTAGAATTGCCTCAGGCTCTCAACGGTTTAAGATAGATACATTTGCACAGTTTATATCAGAGGGACAGGTTTGCAAATGAATAAAGAAGAATATTCATAACTGCTTTTGAGTGCTGGCCCTTTCCAGTAGTACTATTTTTTACTTAACACACCATTTTTTGCCTTTATCTTGGTTGAAAGCGGAGTTGAGAACGCTCCTCTCATCTGTCGGTAATTAAGAGTCTGGCCTTGGTACAGACTTCATAATGGTCATTTAAGTGACATTTAAGTGAATTAAATTAAAAATGCACATAACAAAACTCATACAGCACTAGTAATAATAAGCTTAAAAAAAAACAATAAATTAAAGAACAGCTGGCTAAAAATGTGTACAGCTCAGGTTTGTATTTAGCCAGCCACTTCATCTTTGCTGTAAAAACATTTTATATCACTTTAATTCAGTTGGTAATGTTTTCTCAAAGTTAACAGCCTCTTATGGAGTAAGCTGAATGCCTAAATTTAGCTTGACGATGTGTTATCTTGTTTCCATTCACCGAGCTTCTTGTCATGAATGCAAAAGCTTAGAAAGTTAGAAGACTTTGCAGGTTGTAGTTTTTTTTTTTTTTTTTTTACATTTTAGCAGTAAAGAAAACAGGACCAGTAACTCCCAATCATCCATCATGGCCATTAATGTCCTCGTGTTTGGACATGCGTACGCTGTCGGATCCATGAAACCCCGAGCTCTAAGAAAATCCCTCTGTCAAAACAATGTCATTTATAGCCTAAACCCCCCCGCCCTGCATTAGTTTTCTGCATTAATACTATAGAAGTAGTCACTGTGAGGGTCCTCCACCCTGCAGCTATCCTGAATTACTAATGTACACACTGGAAACCGCAGTCAAAGTCCCCCCGCCCTTCATTAGTGCGACATTAGCGCATTACAAATTTCTGAAGAATTCCTCTCGGGAGCAGCGAAAGAGTGTGAGATGTTAGAAAAATAAAATTAAAACGCGTGATCTGGACGGTGACAGCATCTGCAGGCTCGTACGTTCAGCTCCGTTGTTTCCATCTTTTCAGAGGGAGGATTTCCCCAGACGAGGACGGTAGTTTGTCCCGGCTGCCGACGGCGTGGTGGAGCTGATTAAGACGAATGACTGACGCAGACCACATCACAGCCGAGCTCCCGTCAGCCATGAAAGCACCGGGCCTCTCCGCTGATTACAGCTGTGTGTGTGTGTGTGTGTTTGCGTGCACCCATGACAATCTGCTCCCATCATGTGACAAAGAGTACATATTTGCGCGTGTTTGTGTGTTTTTGTGTGAGTCATTTCGACACAAACCGTCCCAGACAGTTTTTCTTGATGCACCGTTTTTTTTTTCATAGGATTGTACCGAGCCCTCCAATTCACTACTCAAGGAATTTTTTTTTTTAAACATTACATATTAACCGTGCAAACATGATTCACCATTAGCTGTACGTTCACTCAAGATTGTGACGTTTTTATTCCTGTCTGATTGCTGCAGTCACAGAAACTGAACGGGTGTATCTCAGAGGATTTCCGGTGGGTCACGTTACCACGGCAACAGTTAGTAGTGTTCAACTGATGTCACCACGTCAGCAGAGGCATGTTCTGTTTGAAGATGAATAATGGAGTTGTGAAAATAACCTTGTGGCTCTTGATTTTGGGTGAAATTTCAAGAAAAAAATACTAAAAAGTTCAGCTTTGTAGGTTGTTGGTGGCTTTGCCTGAGCATTATTCAGTTACTTTGTTTCCAACGATGCAGCTAATTAGGATTAATTTATCTTACATCTAATTAGCCGATACCAACATTAGCCTAATAAGCTTATAACGATTTTCAACTAACTTTAGCAGCATGCCCAAGATCATTTTTGTGCGTTAACTTTAATTTTCCTCTTTGCTTTTGCTGTGTGTTGCGACACCGTGACAGAGAGATCCACCCAACAGCCGGGTGCTTGTTTTGTCATGATGGATGTTTCGATAAAGTTAATCAAACAAATTCTTCTGCCGACGTGCTGACATCAGTGAACGCCACAGCTTTTGTCTTGTTAAGATGAACCACCCGGAAATACTAATTTGCTGTGAGCTGAAGGCCCACACCACTTCTACTCATTCAGTTTCTGTGGCCACAACACTCAGCATCTAAAAATGAATTGAGATGAAATGAGATGCTGATGCTGTTACCGTGGAGATGTTCATCGTTCCTGAACTTGCCCATGTTTTGTGAGCTTGACTGGCCACTAGCAAAGCTGCCAACCAACATATCATATAGACTAATCAAACATTAGGAACTATAATGTCGAAGTCAGATCCATTGCAAAGTCAGTTTTTTGTGTCATGGACCCCATGTTTTTGCGTCATTTACTTTGCCTCATGTGAATTCACAAATATTCGAGTCTTTGCATGAAACTGTGCTGTGTGGAAAAACTTGCACAATGTAGAATGAGTCAGAAATCAATATAATGACTAGAGAGAATTTCAGGCAAGCGGTGGAAAAAAACAATGCTATCATCCATCCATTCATCATCCATCATTCCATGTAAAACCCTAAATTTACACAGTGGCTTGTATCTTTATGTTTTTGTCTTTTTTCAAGTACTTTTTGCCCCTGTGAATCAGTTTTTATGAGGATTCATCTCATAGCTGGGACAAATCAGTTTGAGACCCAGCAGGGACTCGAGTTTTTCTGTTTCGGTGCCCTCACCACGTCAATGATGAGCGTGTTGACGTCGAAGTTGGGGTTCTTCTTGACGCTGCGGATGACGCAGCTCTGCACCATGGCGCCGCCGCACTCCACCTGCAGGCTGGGCGAGGTGACGCTGGCCAGCTGGAAGCTCTTCAGGTTGCGAACGCCCCAAGCCAGGACCTGCAGCACAGAGAGAGAGAGGGGACGGACCCACGGACCAAGACAAGAGGTACAAAGTGATGAAAAACGACCGGCTGCTCAGGTTCCCCACGCCAGGACATGAGGGAGATCATGGGATGGAAGTGTCATAGGTCTCAAGTTGTCACCTGAATAATCTGTGTGGAAAAGTTTTAACTAGAAAAAAGTCAACAGCAGTGATAAAACAATGTAAACTAATGATGTTCATTGGGTTTAGAGCCTCAGTGCTTTGCTCTTAAGCTTATGCTTCCAGGAAATCAGTGGTACTGGAAAGCAGTTCCTTATGGAAAACCCAACGTTTTATCCTGCATGACGAATCACAAGGCTAAGACCAGCAAAACCGTAGCCTATGTACAGTGCCACCAGAAAGTTTTCACACCCCTTCACTTTTTCCACATTTTGTTACATCACAGACTTATTCTAAAACCAATTTGAGTATAGTTTTTTCTTTTTAAAAATCTACACGAAATAGTCCAAAGTGAAAACATGTTTTCAGACATTTTTGTAAATTTATTAAAAATGTGGTAACACTTTACAATAACAGTACAACAATTAACGTTAGTTAAGGCCGAAATAAACATTAAGTAACAGGTAATAAATATTAAGTAACAGTTAACTAACCGTTAACAAGAATCATGTACTAATGCTGTTCATGCTAAGGTATTAATTTATATGTTATTTAAGGGTTATTGTAGATATTATTAACATTAGTAAATGCCATAATAATCATTAACTAACAGTTAATTAACCATTACGGCATTAACTAACGTTAAGTAACGTTAATTGTTGTACTCTTATTGTAAAGTGGTACCAAAAATGTAAACATTTAAACATAATAGGTACATAAGTATTCACACCCATGGCTTAATATTTTGTTGAAGCACCTTTGGCAGCGATCACAGCCTCAAGTCTTCTTGGGTATGTCTCTACAAGCTTGGCACACCTGTTTTGGGGCATTTTCTCCCATTCTTCTCTGCAGGGGTGTGAATGTATATGTATGTATATCCTAAGCTTTTTCTGCTTGGGCTTGCTCTCTGCATACAATTGTAGATGGATGTAGCTCTTCAGCAAATTTGCTCCATAAACTAAATGCAGATTCAACAAAAACGTTTTCCCTCCACACATATTTACTATATAAAATGCATGTTTTTGGCACCATGGGTACATGATGGTTTAACCACAGATTTTCTACTATATTACTATAGTAAATCTACTGTGCTTTTACTAAAGGAGAAACGATAGTTGGCGATTCACAGATATACCTGAACAGTGTCCCACTATAATTTTTGTTCTTTCGGCAGCAGCCATGACCTGAGGAGCGTATTTTCAGCAGCATGATGCTACTGAGTGGCCACAGGAAAAAAAAAAAAAAAAAACTACAAGAATACTATAGAAATACTACAGGCTGCATTGTGTTTGCATGACTCTCTCACTCATTCATAAGCTCACCACTTTAATCATTAAAGGTGTGTCTCAGCAAAAGTAGGCTACATTTAATATAATTTAACTGAGCAAAAAAATATCTTACCATGGACACAATCACTGTGGAATGAGAGTTGTTGTTTTATTTTTGTGTTTTGTTGCATCCTATTGTTTAATATTGTTTATTGTTTATATTGCTTTTTGTTTTGTTCTTTAAAGCCTTTTTTTTCTCTTTGCACTATTTAATTGTGTTTTTTTACACTTAACTTTTTGCACTGTTTGCACCGTGGATAAGGTCAGAGTGACACTTTTTTTTTTTTTTCTGATTCTCTGTATGTCTGGCACATAACTGCAGAGCTGACACTAAAGCATCTTGAATCTTGAGAGCCGCCATAATAAAGACAGTGACTAAACTGCTGCTGCAAAGATTTAACCCTCTCTGTCATCTGGTGAGAGTGTATCACCTCGTGAAATGAATAAATATCATATATTGGACCGACTACCAAAAGGACATTAAAAACAGCATGATTAGTGCATCTGCCTTCGTTAGAGAGCTGGTGATAATAGTAATAATTAAATAAAAACACTGAATTATCTTTAACTGGATGAAATGTGCTGTGTATATGAAGTTTGTAGTGGCTCGGTTAGCGATACCTCGATGGCTGTTCTCTGCAGGACGGGCTTGATCCCCTGAGGAACCATGAAGACGTTGGGCTCCCTCTGAGGCGGCGGGTACGGCAGGTCCGACTCCTCCGGCTGCCAATAGGAACGCAGGGCAGAGACGGGTCATCAACACGAGACGACAAAGGCATACCGCTCGCCGAAAATCAGACACGACACAAGCGGTTAAATCAATTAAACAGCCAGACAAAGTTTTATTTTGAAGGGAACATGAATACGTAGCTGTTTGATGGCCTCATGTTTGGTGACACAGGAGAGTTTTTAGTGTTAAAACAATGGAAATGTGACATTTAACTCATGACAAATGCATTTTTTAGATGTTTAGGATCAAACAAGTCCATGAAAAAGTGCAACCGAACAAACTGTTTGAAAGGAAAATCATTTTTAGGGATTCAAGACGATGAAAGTCAGAATAAAAAATGAAAAAAAAAATAACTGGGAACAGCAAGAGGAGTGAGAGGATGAGAGAAAAAGGAGGTTATAGCTAAATAGACAAGGAAACACTCACAAACGCATGCAGCTATCATGCATGTGGAGCTGACCGGTGTGTGTGTGTGTGTGTGTGTGTGTGTGTGTGTGTGTGTCTTTGTAAAACAGCCTGTTTTGGATCACATGGTGAAGACGTTCATTTTTCCACAAACACCTCCACCCCGATCATCCCTGTCTCAGCCTTTCACGTAGATGCACACACACACACACACACACACACACACACACACACACACACACACACACACATTCACACAGCCTCAGCTTCTAAGCGATGAACCATTTTCCTCTGCTCTGATGTTTGAGTTTAACCTCTCTCTCTCTCTCTCTCTCTCTCTCTCTCTCTCTCTCTCTCTCTCTCTCTCTCTCTCTGTGTGTGTGTGTGTGTGTGCATGTATTAAAACTGAATTACTGTATTGCATCTTCAAAGTGTGTGTTATGTGTGCAAACACAGCAAAACACATTTCAGTTTCAGTTTCTGCAGTTGCTGTAAATATTTTGTTTGAATATTCTTTCTTCATATTAGTGTTTATTATATGTTTTTTTCCTCTTTTGTCTTTGCTACTTTTTTATTATCTAAAATTATAACAAAGCTCTGCACGTAAGCTTCTGTAAGTTTTGCTTTGTCTGTGCAACATATGAATATGAATATGACAGAATCTAACTCGACTACGATGATCCCACCGCGGGGACTCCTCCTCCTCGGCGCCGGGTGATGTCACCACCTGTTGTACTTTGTGGAAAGTGACATCAGCCAATAGCAGATGGCCGGCTCGGTGCCCCGGCTTCTCACCATGAGACGTCAAAAAATTCACCCAGATCGATCGATTTGTCCTCAGTGAAGATTATTTCATCAAACTTTTCACTCGTCACTGATTTTTTTTTTTTTTTTAGTGCGCGGACATAATTCATATATTATCATTAAGCTGCACAACAATAGGGAGTGTCTTCAAACTCCAGTGGAAGAGTGATTCTGTTCCAGATCAGAGCGGAGGCCAAAAAGCGAGAAATCTCAGCGGCTGGTGAAGTCATGCTTGAGTCACTGGTATTGATCAAAAACACGATCAGCCACCTGCACACGGGGTTGAAAAAAAAAACAAAAAAAAACACACGTAATACCCTTTAAACACCGTAATCCGGTAAACAAAAGGGAGGGAGAGGACGGAGGGGAGGATGATGGATGATGGATGATGGATGATGGATGATGGACGCTGGGCGGGTGATTGATTGATGAGGCCTGTTTTTTCTTACAGTGTATCATTTCTCACAGGGCGGCTTTTGCCTCTGTGACTCATGTGATGGAAAAATTTGGGAAAGCAGGACAAATGAAGACTAACCGAGTCCTGAGAATCAACGGCAAACCCGGCCATATATCTCAAGCAGGGTGGTGGAGCTATTTTGGAGTCCGATGATTCAGTTTTTTTTTGTTTTTTTTGTTGTTGTTGCTTAGCGATCTTCACCAAAACTCACTCGCTGCGATGGTTTTGTTGCCTGGCGATGTGGGTTTATTGGACTATTTGGCGTTTTATTTATGCGCCGATGCACTGAGGGTTTTTCTCAGCACGTCTGCTCTCTCGTCCCTTGCCAAAGCTCCCAATTAATATCAACGCACATGTCCCAATTTATCAAAAAAGGACGGTGAGTTATTGGGGCGTGAGTCGCCACGGTGACACGGTGTCTGAATCTACGCAGCACTAATCAAACGGAGCATCAGAAACCTGGACGCCGCCGACGGAGATTTAAAGTTTTCTGTGTCAAGGTCGTTTTTGAGACGGATTTATTATAACAGCATGTGTGTGTGTGTGTGTGCACTTTGTACCCATTGCTGCAGGTTTTCAGTGAGGAATCCTGGAAGCAGCAGCTGAGCAGCGGCGAAGGTGAAGAAGAAAAACAGAGAGAGAGACAGAAGTGAAAAAGAAGAAGAGAACTGCAGGTGGAAAAATCTCAACACAAATTATGAAAAAAGATAATTCATCAAAAGAGCGAGTTTCGGTTGATTTTGGGGTTTGATTGAGGTTGTATCACAAACTCGTAAACACATTTAGGACAGATACACAGGTGATTCTTGCCAAAATCAGTCTATATCTTTCTTTTCATTTCATTGTTATTTATTCCGTTCATGAAAATGCACAGTAATGAAATTAGTACAAAAAAATTCACATCACATATTTCAGAGTGATGCTTTTGTGATGTTACTCTACATTTCCAAATATTTTAGACATGCCTTATGTTATGCTGACCGTCAGATTATCAATTTTCACCTCCAGCATTTCCATATTTTCTTGAAGTAACTCAAAAAACAAGTTTTGGATTATTAAAATGACTGGAAAACAGGTAAAAAAAAAAAAAAAAAAAAAAAAAAATTAATCACTCCAGTTTTTTGTTTGCTTTCCAGAAAGTGACACAGACACTCCCAGTTTATACTGTTACTGATGGCTGTTTTTTTTTCTCTCTTTTCTTTTACTTTTCCATTTTTCTGCTCTTCATAAACTTGATAAACTGATTTTATATACTCAAAACTAAAAAAAAAAAAAAATACTTTAAAAAAGCGACTAAGAGTAGCTTTGAAAAAAAAAAAATGTTCTCTGTCCGTTCACAGAAACACAGCAAGTTCTACCACTGAAAACAGATTTCTCTCAAATTTGAATATTTGAATACATCCTCCAAGGTGGATATATTTTAATACGCTAGTCTTGCCAGAATATCGTATGATGTCACGTGATCATACATCAGCAATAACCAACAGACAAAATAACCTGTGCTTGGTAGTTTCTTTTAAAAACAATGCAGCTTCACTGTTAAGCTGATTTTGTCCATTTAATATCTTGTTTTTAACATCCTGCTGGGACCACGCATTCATGGCTGTTTGCTCATGCTGGTTAAAGGGCTAGTTCAGATTTTTTTGAAGTGGGTGAAAGCAGTGAATATATTCTAAATATAGCGTGCACTAAAAACTGATTTTTTTTCACTGACCGCCGTCTACTGCAGGTTAAATACACTGACTGTGGATAAGCACCTCATACAGTACAACCCCACTTCAAAAAAAAAAAAAAAGTGAACTAACCCTTTAACAGGATATAACACCTCTGGAAATGGCAGAAATATTATACAGGTTGTGTTTTCGGGGCTTATGCTGCCCAACGTGGTCGATGTTTGTCTTGTTGAGTGAAATTAAATGGACACAAAGACGCTATTGTCAAATTTCCCCGCCTTCACATGGACGGCTGATTTCTTTTCTTCAGTTTATTAAAATTGGAGGTTTTCACCTGACAAGACAAAGTGTGTGAGCTGCCGTCACTGCGACTTTACCTCGTCTAAAACATGAGTGGAGGGCAGGATGTCTCCCTGTGAGAGACAGAAACACAACAAGATCAGTTTCATGTCAAAGACAAAAAAACGCAAAATGCAAAATGCATGGAAGGACAAAATGATCAAGGAGGAGAGATGGAGAGGAAACTCCTGAGTCGAGAAAGAGAAGCTAAGAAAGAAAGAAAGAAAGAAAGAAAAGAAAAGACTGACCTCTTGACCTGGAATATGGTGCACTGCTGGCTGCGGAGGAAAAAACGGAGAGTGAAAAATAAGAGGGAAAACTATTGGAATAAACTTCATAGGCCTTTCATTTCAGCCTGACTGGTCCCCTGTGTTTTACAACACACACACACACACACACACACACACACACACACACACACACACACATACACATATATATATATATATATAAAAGAAACACACACTTGGCCTCTAAAATCCAAACTGCTTTCTCTTCCACACACAAGATATTAAAAATGAGCAGGTCTGTTTCAGGGGACCGTAATGATGATGATGATGATGATGATGGTGATGGTGGTGAATAGGATGAAGGTTGACCTCTGACCTTCTCCCTGCGTATGAGCTGGAAGGCGGCCAAGAGCTCGCCGGCATTCTGGTTGCCGCGGCGAACGGGGAACCAGGCGAGGCGGGGCGCGGCGGCGACGGAGGGCTGGCAAACGCAGCGGCCCATGAACTCATCCGCACCCTGCGCAGAGGGAGGAGACACGTTTATAGACGCACACACACACACACACACACACACACACACACACACACACGGTAAGCTCCCGGCACTCACGTATGTGTCCTGGTCGTAGAGCTCCACCATGACGCTGGGCGGGTCGGCCGTCGCGGTGTCGGGGTCGCCGAAGATCTCCACCTCGTAGAAGATGAGCGTCTGGTCCCAGGTGGGGTTGAGCGTGTTTCGCACCGTCACCGTCTTCTGAGACTGATGGAGGAACGACACGATGGCGTAGGCATCTGGAAAAACAAGAGAGAGAGAGAGAGAGAGAGAGAAGAAGAAGAGGAAGGTGGATTTGTTTCTACGTGCACATCGGGTTCAGAGTGTTGCGATCACAAAATAATCATTGAAAAATTGTGCAGCTCGACTGGGAACTGAAGCTTAACTCCACTGCTGCAATCATTTATTATCATTTTGAGTTTCCTGTTTTATTTGTAAAAAATAAATAAATAAATAAATAAATTTAAAAAATAAAGAGGAAAAAATAAAGAGAAAGTTGAACCTCGGCGGACAAATAAATAAAATCGTTTTATATATTTATTTACATTATTTATTTATTTATTTTTATTTTTATTTTTTATTATTTATTTATTTATTTATTATTATTTATTTTATTATTTATTTATTTTTATATATTTAATATTTTATATAATATTTTTATATAATATTTTTCATAATATTTTATATATTTAATTTTATTTTATATATTTGCTATTTTTTATATATATTATATATTTAATTTTATTTTATATATTTGCTATTTTTTATATATTTTATTATTTATTTATTTTATATATTTTATTCACATATATATATTGATCATCAGATACCTTTGAAGACAAAACGCTTGAATAATATTTGTGAGACATTCTCTGCCAGCTGATCTGTGTTGAACGTGACGTCGCCGCCTTCTGAGGCTCGTAACGTCAAAGGTAAAGGTGCTGTTGCTTCGACTGTGGTGTGATTAGATCCAGCCGAAACACACTGAACACTTTGGTGTAATAATGTGTGTGTGTTCGGTTTGAACTGCAGGCGTGAGAAGCGAAAAACCGGGACATTCTTTTGTAGTGAATCTTGAAATCCGCTGCATTTTAGTGTTTTATTTTAGATATTTGTCAGGACTGAAACTGGGACAATCCTGGTCAAACCGGGAGTTTATTTTCACAACATATATATTTTCTCTTCCAATGTTGATGGGTATATTTTGTGTAACCTACTATTGTTCCTGTGCGAATTCAAGAGACATAATGTGATAAAAACTATAATAAAACTATAAAAACCTAAAGTAGCAGTGCATTCATGTGCTTTGCAAATCAATCCCAGAAAAAAGAAAGACTTTTTAGGACTAAAGGGCTCAATCTTTAATATTAATTTTTTTTTTCTCATTGAGGTGCACGTGCGCAGAGCCGACTGGGCGGGAAACCCAAGCCCCGCCCACACGGTTTGATTGACAGGCGATCTCAGGTGAAGAAACACGCAGAATAAAAAAAACTTGAAACTTCTTGCTGCATGTTTAAGCTTCTCAGCAGGATTGATTTGGACAGTGGGATGTTTATTTTGGCTGAAGTGTGTAAGTGTGTGTGTTTTAACCCCGATCCAGTTTGTCTGCTAAAAAAAAAAAGAATTAAAAAAATAATAAAAATTAAAAAAAAAAACTTGAGGTTTTACAGAGAATCACGTCAGAAATTGTTCGATTGTAACAAGCATGACCGTATTGCCACAAGCAATACTGGAGACACAATGCTGAGGTACAGCAGCGTGTGTGTGTGTGTGTGTGTGTGTATGTGTGTGTATGACCTTTATTAGTGTGTGTGTGTGTGTGTTTGCCAGTCCTAATAGAGTGCTGATTGGGAGCAGAGATGCCAGCTGTAATGGCAACGTGAACTAAGTCACTGGAACACAAGGCAATATGTAATGTCTACCCAGTGTATGTGTGTGTCTGTGTGTCTGTGTGTCTGTGTGTGTGTGTGTGTGTGTGTGTGTGTGTGTCCAGAATATCCCAGCGTCCCACAGAGTGACATCAGCAGCTCGGGAATGCCGGGCTCGAGACGGAGAGCCAGGAACGCCGCTTAGGGAAGTTTGTTATTCCAGGTCACAATCACTCTGTTACACATTAACACACACACACACACACACACACACACACACACACACACACACACACTTAGTAGTTTGTTATTCCACGCCAAGTAAAGAGTCTCTATGGAGCCGTTAGCATCAGAATAAACAGAAGCTAAGTTGCATTTTCCCAGCGTTCAATTAACCCTGGAGCTAGTATGCACACACACACACACACACACACACACACACACACACACACACACACACACACACACACACACACAAGACACACACACACACACACTGTACAGACACGCCACCCATGGTGACCCTTTCAATTACAGTCCATTCCCAAAAGCCCATTAGCTCATATAAACAGCAATACAAACAGCCGGGGGGTTTATGTAAGTGTGTGTGTGTGTGTGTGTGTGTGTGTGTGTGTGTGTGTGTGTGTGTGTGTAGGAAGCAGCAATAGTCTGGATCCCAGCGGGAGCCACAGGGGTAAATAAACACAATGAACACTGGGAAGAGAGAGAGAGAGAGAGAGAGAGAGAGAGAGAGAGAGAGCGAGAGAGGTATTTTCTAGGACCATGTTATAATAATCATTATTACTAATAATAATCATAATTTTCATATAAATAAATGTCTATTTTTTAATAAATACAGTTACAAATGCAAATAAATACAATGATGCACTTAGCAAATCTATTACATTTACTAAACTGGAGACAATCACACTTACACCATGTCAGTTTTACTATTATTGTTATACTATTATCATCAATAACGGAGAGATATTAGAAATCAAAAATCAGAAATAGTTTATTGATCCTGAGGGGGAACTGGGTCAGTTGCAGCTGCTCAAAGTCTAAAGAGAAAAACCTGAGTGAAATCACCAGAAATAGAAAAAGAAATAAGAATATATAGAAAAAAATATAGAGAAAAATATGTGCATTAGAAATTATTGGAAAGTAATTATTATTATTATTATTATAGTAATTATTATTAGGAGAGTATGTGTATTATGTATGAATAAGTGCATTGATCGTACTTGTGTATTACTACTAATATAGTGTAAAAAAAAAAAAAAAATTTAAAAAATTTAAAAAATTTACATGCAGCTGATTTTTGCTAACGTTACTTAGCTTGAGCCACTGATTTGAAACATCGTGAATTTGCCCCAATATTGCAGATTTTACGGAATTGCCAATTATTATTATGATTATATTAATATTCAAAATCAGGAGAGTTAATTAATTTAGGGCTCGATATGTGTTCTTTTTGTTTGATATGGCTCAGACTAATATCTGAAAACAGCGACAGAGATGCTAACCGGCGATTTGGCTAACGTTATTTAGCCAGATCAGCCATCGTAGATTTGGAGAAATTGTTAAATTATTCCTATTAAATTATTACTAGGGTGAATTAATGTAGGGGTTGACGTGTATTGTAAAAAAAAAAAATAATAATAATAATAATAGCTCACTAGATATCTTTAAAAGAAGATTAAAGACCTACCTATTTTCACTCTGGCCTTTAACTAGCTCCTGTTTTATTTGTCTTTTATCGTTTTATTTGCATCTTTTGTTTTATTTCAAAGTTCTCGCTTTTAGCCTTTTCCTTTTAATTTGTGTTTTATTCTTTTTAATGTTTTATTTAATGTTTTCTTCTTTTTTTGTGAAGCACTTTGAGCTGCAATTCTTGTATGAAAGGCGCTATACAAATAAAGTTTTATTATTATTATTATTATTATTAATAATAATCATATGGCTCAGACTAATATCTGAAAGCCTAGCAACGGAGATGCTAACAGCTAATGTGGCTAACGGTATTCAGCTTGAGCCAGTGTAGCGTCAAAGCCAACGTAAAGATTATTGAACGAAATTTAAAAACAGCACATAAACACAATCATTTAAGTGTTAACTACTTGAAAATAATTAAAATTTGACCTAATTAGTGTTTAAATCAGAGCGTGACGCGGCGGCTAACGGCTAACGTGCTAGTCAGTGTAAACTTGTTGATTATTGTTTTGGTTGGCAACAGCGAGTTTTATATGAGCTGAATCGACTCTTATTTTGTAAAGGTCGAACTTGATTTTAGCTCGAGAGAAAGAAAAAGAAGAAAGAAGGAAAGAAAGAAAGACAGAAAGAAAGAGAGAAAGAAGAAGAGAGAAAGACGAGAGGCCTTCTCTTGACAGATGACTCGCTCTTTAATCACGACTCGCTCGACGCAACGTAAAACCAGATTAACACGCAACCGAGGAACATCCATCACCTCTACTCATCCATTACAGCCCGTGTGTGTGTGTGTGTGTGTGTGTGTGTGTGTGTGTGTGCTAACAAGGGGAGAGCCAATCCAACCCAACAGCGATTTGTCATTCAGCTCGGTGGCCCCGACTCTCTCTCTCTCTCTCTCTCTCTCTCTCTCTCTCTCTCTCTCTCTCTCTCTCTCTCTCTCTCCTTTAACAGATCATCATCTCTGTTTTTACATCTGAGCCTGCGGTGGGTTTCTGATTAACACACACACACACACACACACACACACACACACACACACACACAGTAGCAGTAGTTTCCATGACCTCTCCCTCCCTCTCTCATCCTGTCTCTCTCTCTCTCTTTTCTTTTCGTCTTTATCCTCTCTCACTCACTTTCTCTCTCTCTCTGTCTCTATTCATTCATCCGAGTGGACCAGACCATTAAAACTTAATGTCTCTCTCTCTCTCTCTCTCTCTCTCTCTCTCTCTCTCTCTCATGTCAAACCCTTTAATAATCTGTGGCTTTTTTTTTTTAATGAAATCATTATTTTTTCAAACTGTTTTTTATCTTGATGTGGCCTGTCTCTCTCTCTCTCTCTCTCTCTCTCTCGCTCTCTCTCTCTCTCTCTCTCCCTCTCTCTCTCTCTCTTTTTGCGGTTTCATAAAAACAGGAAGACTCTCGTTCCTGAGCTCAATGTGCTTCGCGTTACTCCGCGTTTTCGCTGCGTCGTTGAATACCATCGTGTCTGCGTCAGGCGGTCAGTCTGTCTGTTATCGTCCCGTCACTGGAAGGTCACGGGTTCAGCTGCCAGCGTGCCCTTGAGCAAGACGCTGAACTCTCATGACATTACATTCACTTCAGTGCTTGCAGAGTGTCCGTACCTGAGAAGCTGTCTTTGTCCATGGCCAGCAGGTCTCGGGCTTGGTAGAGGTAGCAACGCAGGTGGTAGCGGGTCCCAGCTGGAACACACACACACACACACACACACACACACACACACACACACACACAGTTAGTTATTTTGATGTGGGACAATAAAACATGCATGTAAAATTGAAAATCGGCACAAGAATCCACATTCATGTAAGGGCTCCACTGTTTTGTCCTATTATAAGGGCATTAAGGCAACACACACACACACACACACACACACACACACACACACAGAAACGCGCCGTGCTGCACAGTGACTCGGGGTCACGGTCTAGTTACAGTACGTATGGTAACCATTAGCGGCCATACTGGCTGGTTACCATGACGGCAGGCCGTTAGCCCTGCCCACAAATTGGAAGCAGAGGTCGCCGACCCAGAATGCACCACAGGTGGGCGACAGATGGCGTGGCAGGCTGCGGCGGTGTGTGTGTGTGTGTGTGTGTGTGTGTGTGTGTGTGTGTGTGTGTGTGTGTGTGTGTGTAGGTGGTGAGGGTCATTAGGATGTCATCCTTATTTTTGGGATGAAGATGTTACACATAGATAAGGGAGAGACGGAGTGTGTGTGTGTGTGTGTGTGTGTGTGTTTGTGTGTGTGTGT